>NC_045607.1:9607500-9700000 GCF_009762305.2 Zalophus californianus
CATTAACAGAATAGAATTTATGTATAGAGTCCATCATTCATTTTCAGACATTCCATTTGTATACGTGATCCCAGTTAAAAGGTCAAGAACCAAGAAGTCAATAAGTTCCTAAGGATATCCTCAATATCACATCACAGCTCTAACAAGTGGTGAGCAAGAGGAAATTCAGTCACGTCAAACACCCACACCCCATACACAGTTAAAAGAATTTCCTTCATTTTTTTCCTCTACTGATTCCAACAAAGAAATATGACGAGAAAAACTGGAGGGTTCTCACTTATTTGAATAACAAGTGAAAATCTAAAAATATCTTCACTGTATGTTATTACCAACTGTATCACTGGGTTTTATAGTGACAGCCCTGTGCTATAATTTCTGGGAAAACCTCTACATAAAACTCCATAAACCCAACCATTCCTGTAATGTATCGCCTTATCTAGCACAGAATCATTTCAAACACAACTTTTCATGTTAGTATAATTTGTTCAAAAATGGTAATAAATACATCCATGAAGCCAGAGAAATCGTTGCACAATCTATTGTAACTTGTTCTTACCAGTACTGACAGTTAATCCTAAACCTAAGATCCAATGTAAAGGAAAATAAAATATTCCGATATTACTTGGTTTAATTAAAGATATTCATTATACACATACCTTTTAACGGACAAACGCTCCTGATCAACATTATAAATAATCTGGGCCAACTGCAGAGTAATGTCTGTGAACAATTATCACAAAACTAAAACATGGATAGCTGTCAGTTGGTGGCAGAGTTCTTGCTTTCATAATAAATATAAAATCAATTTCCTGTTCTAGTTCCTATTCCAAGTTGAAAATGATATATCTGACTATGAATTCCAACTACCTTCATCCTTACTGTTTTTTTTTTTTTTTTGAAAGAAGTGTGGCGTGAGAAAGAAACTTATGAGACCACCTAAGTCAATTCTTCTTCATTTGAGGACACTAAGATAGTAAAGGTATCTACATAATATCACATATAAGCTTGCCATTTCACTTACATAAATTCTTTTAAATACAGTGATTTCCCCCCATCAAATGCCAATCAAGTATTTCAGGAGTCCCTCTTGATAATTTCTCTATAAATTCCTATATGCAAGGCTTTTGTACATTTGAAAACCTGTAAAAACCTTTCATTTAAAAAATAATAATATGCAATTTCAAAAGCTTTTTGTTCTCATTTCAATCAAAAATAACTTCATACACTTTAAATGAAATTTTGCGAGTAATCATAGACTAATGAGGATTCATTGATTTAACTAGTTCAGGGAGTCTGAGAAGGGAATGAGAATTTAAAGTAAGCAAGTTATCTCATTTAGAAGACCAGCTAATATGCAGGTACACTAAGTCCTCTTTACTGAGAAATGTAAATGTCTCAGGAGAGACTCTCATTGCCCTCTCTTTGTGCACATTCCTAACTCCTATTAACATTAACAGGCACCACACACGCACACAGAGGAGATGCCAGCCTTGGTAGTGTGTATGCATGGCAGCTGTGGTGACTAAATAACCCATATGGCTCTGAAGAGAAGGTATGGTTTTACTAGGTCTAAAGTCACAGCCACAGTGGTGGAATTCAGCCACGAGAACCAAGCCTCAATATAAATGCTTTATCCAAACTCTCTCCTATCTAACCACAGCCTGGTAGCAGTTAGGGCAGGGTTTTGCAATTCTACCTCTAGCAGTGGTTTAAAAAAAAAAAAAAAAAAGTTCCATGTTTGAGGAAATCTTAAATTCTTCACGGGCCCAGGGAAGTTCTGTCCTCCTCCCAGACCACGACTCCAATCCGCGTATTCATTCATGCATTTCCCCCACAAAATACAGAGAATCACACAGGAGCTTTACAGAGAGAAAAATCAAAGGTCTGGCTTAAACCACCACAGTCAGCAAAATCAGAGTCAAGTATGAAACTCAATCTTCAACATGAAAATCAAAAAATGCAGTGATCTTCTATAACACATATATGCCGAAATGTAAATTCCACAGGTGTGTAAAGTGCAGAGTATAACCACTAATTCTAATTGTTCCTGCTTTTAGGTATTGAAGTCACAGTCTTAATGCTCATTTAATACAGTATCCTGATGCCCAGGTCAACAACTTATTCCTTCTTTCCCTAGTGAAGAAAATATTCTTGTGAAGTTCAGTTTAGTGAAGACATTACTGCACAAACACACACACACACAAGTTTACACTCTGAAAAGAGGTGATAACAGTTTACTAGCCATGTTGCCGAAATTAGGCTTTAGAAAAAAAAGACTAGACGACACATAATTCTTAGTATGCTTTCATATAAGAGAGTACAATAAAAACTTCCTATTTGTATCTCCAATTAGGTCAATTAATATTCAGAAAAGGTCTATAACACCATGTTTCAGTAATCATAAGAGGGGGAAAAAAATACAGCAATGTTCTAGAAGCTTCTCTAGACCTTTCAATCAATTTTATTTATATGCAAAACCAAGAGAAACTAAAAAAAAAAAAAAAAAAAAAAACAAAGCTCCTCCTGATGCTAAAGCTCTCAATTTACTGACAGGCAAATGGCTTCATGCTGCCACTTAATCTCATTTCTTGCATAATGCCCTCTAATTAGCATATCAAAGTGAATTAATACTTCTAGGGCATTAGCAATGGGGAAATCTGCTCCAGGCTCACAATAGCAGTTAAGAGAGAGCCAAGAAATCCTCAAAAACACCACAAACCACTTTGCATTGCAAAACTGTTCAATTTATTTATCCTCTCTCTCTAAACACTTTTACCGCACACTGTTTTACTACTGTTCACCAAACAAAATGATAATTGCCAAAGTTACCAGCATCTGTAATGCCTGTTTAGAATCTTAATTTAGATTATGTTGCAGATAATTTCTATATGCAACCATTTGTTCTATTATAAATGTTAATATAGAGACAGTGGAAATGTTGACATTCTCAATTAGTTAATTTGAATTTGAAATAAAATTTTATGGGATTTTAAAATTTATGAATTTTTTAATGTAAAAAGCCACCTGCTGGACTCTGATGCCTAAGAAATGTGCTTTGAAAACTGGATGTATCACATAAAACAAAACAAACACAAAAAAAATCATTTTGCCATAACATATGTTGAGTCTCCCAAATAATGGTTTAAACATCGTGAGGAATCATCAGCATTAAAAGGATTACATTGTATACGAAGTCCTTAACACAAAAAGGGTTATTGTTCAAATGGCTTTTTTTAAAGCAGTTAAACTCAAGAAAAAAAAGTACAAAACTTTTAACAATTATTTTTATCCATAATTAATTTTAATTGTCTTCAGTCCTATCAGCTACTATCATGCAGTCTAAAAAAAGAAAAAAACAAAAACAAAACCATGCCACTTCAACTTAACACATTCTATCACACAATTTTTTGCTACAGATACACTCAAATGTAGTACCAAAGCAAACTACCGTTATCATCAAATACTACAAACATATTATATTTACAGAATACGTCTATAAAAAATAATAAAGAAGAGATTCTGGTTACTATTCTACCTACAAGGGCAATAATTAGAATTAAGTTTGAAGATTATTGAAATTTATTTGAACATGTTCTATGTCTGAAGGCATAAAAAGATGCTTTATTTTTTCAGTGACTCATTCAAGCATTGCTTATTAATTTATTTGCTAAATATAACAACACGATCACCTAGCTGTGATAGCAATTTGATTAACTTCTGTAACTTTGTAAAAAAATCTGATAGCCGGTCTGAGAACTTCCACCAACTTACACTACATAGTGATGTAAATTACTTACTCTCTTCATACTTAAAGACTCAAATGGCCTACTGAAGTAGAGCAAATGCTTGAAAAGGTCAACATGAGGGGGTGGGGGGTGTGCAAGCTTTGTTAGTTACTACCTAAATCATGCTGATCACACTGATAAATGGCTAAAACACAAGCCTGCTGATAAAACAAATAAAACATTATTCTCATAGTGTCAATATTGAAATAATAAATACCTAAAGATGTCCACATGTACCTGAATAGAGGAAAAATAGTCTAAAATCTTTATTTAATTTTATGTGTTTGTGCTGATGTTTTAAGTATTTATTCTGAATAGATACCTCAATGGTATGAGTATAAAATAAAGTGGTGACTGATTTAGGGTGTGGTTCATGAAATGCGGTTTCAATTCTTTATGACCATACTTCATATAACAGAACTTCATTCTGTATAATGCCACCATAAAGTATCAAAATATAAACACTCCAAGTAAGATGTTAAACTTAAATCTGTCTTGGAAGAAAACTTTTACAAAATTTATAAATAGAAATCTAAACGTACAAGTGAAATTAATTAAAAGGGAAAACGATTATGGTATGAAAGATGTACACAGATATATTTTATGAAAGCTGATGAAACACTAAGCTCTTTAGGGCAAATCAGGGCTTCCTTTGCTACCGTATTAATATACTTCTGATTAAGAATAAAATTATGTAAATTAATAAAATAACATAGTAAAGTCCCAAGCAAAAGACCAAAAGTACATCAATCTGTAATAAAATGAACTCCACTAAAACTGAGGCATGAAAGAATTACTTGCACAGATCAGGTTAGTACTGACAAGAGGTTCAATATATTTTTATTGGGAAGGGAAAAAAAGGGTTTTAAGATATCCCCATATTTTTAAGATAATATAATACTTGATACCGTAGATCATGAAGTTCTAAACCAGTATGGTAAGAGGATTTTTTTGTAGATTTTCTATGAATATGTTGCATGTATTGTCTTAAAAGGATGAGAGAGGTAGAGTAAGAAAGTTAGCAAAACACCACTCTTTTACATCCTCCCTCAATACCTCAAGAAGCTACGAGTTATACAAATCTACAGAAATAGAAAAAAAATTCAATGAAAATATTCTTAATTGCTTTAAGGAAAAATTTGTGATAAAGCAACATAATTTACAACATTTCTAAGATATCCTCACTTTATATTTTTTCCTGTTTAGTTATTTAATATTTCTAATGTAAACAAGACATAATGTGTCTAAAACAGATATGAAAGTTAAAATGTTAAAATAATTTTGAAAGGGTGGGAGTTACAGAGAAAACAAGACTGGCCAAGTGTTGCTAGCTGCTGAAAGTGGGCAATTAGTTCATGGGGGTTCAAGTTTCTCTTCTCTCTACATGTTTTTTACGTTTCCAGTTGTCCATAATAAAAAGTTTTTAAAAAGCTAGAAAGTAAGTTCATTTAAAACACAAAAATGAATCATGTATGGAACGTGCATTTGCTTTTAGACGTCTGGGACAAATAATGATAATTATATTGGAAATACTGCAAAAGCAACTTAAAAGAATACATGCAATATGTACAATAGCACCTAGTCTCATATATAACAATTTTCACCTTTCCTGTTAAATTTTCACTTCATGGAATATTTGGTTTTTATACATTGGGAATTAAAGAATTACATGGCACTATACATGGCACTATACAAAGAAAAAGAACAAATTTTAATATTGAAGCATAAAAAAAAAAGAAAACAGAAAAAGATTCCAATGAGTCTCTAAGCCTGTAGGGTCAGAATTAAATAGAGGTTCACTGAGAGCACTGCTCTGTCCCTCTGAAACCTAGTCATACTGATAGCACTAAAGATAAAAGGTTTAATCATATATATCACATTCTAAATGTATATAAAAACTCACATAACAAGCTACATTCTTGATCCAGTTTTGATATCTAAAATTCTTATGACTTGTTCGTGGGGGGGTGTCCCTTAAAAGTAAAGCATTTTTAATAGTCATTTTCTTCTCCTTAAACATAAAAAATACTTCAACCAGCCCAACCAGCCAAGCAGGCCTTTCTCTTCCCCTGCGGACACCTCCTGCAGTAGAGAAGTTCATTAAGTTTTATGATCTTCCCAAGTCAGTCCTGCTTATAAGCCTCACAAAGGCCACAAATCTGGCAAACCATCATGTATGCCATTAGACATTACTAGTAAATGAACGCTACTTAGGGTTTGTGGTGGCAATAAATCAGAGTTTGGTTGGCAGCTATCAACATAGAGTATTTTAACCTACCATTTAGAAAGGAAAAGGTTGTGTTGATTTTTTTTAATACAAAACATTTTTTTCACAATATGATTCAGATTATATATGAAAATGTTGGATTTTCACTAGAATTTTTAAAAATTCATTTATTTCTCAAAAAGAACCATTTTCTTCATTTGAACTCTCATAATTAAAGGCTTTGGAAAGAAGGCAGATTTGAGAGGATGGAATATTTCACAAAGAAAAGTACTTCAACAATCAGATCAAGGTGGCCAAAAAGATGTAAGGGAATGCACCAAAATAAGTATGTAGGTGAGGAGACCTCGGAGCATAAAGGATATTTAATAAGACATAGATGGTAAAATATGACTAAAAAGTAATTAAGAGGAAAATCTTAACATATCAACAATTATTTCACTGGTTTCTTAGTTTAAAATAGAGAAATATGTTGATTTTAAAGGCTGTAACTCTTCAGTTGTTTTCAAACTGCATAAATATCACAACTCAACTAGAGATGACGTTTCTACTCAAAAATAATTGTACAATGGATTTTACAAAAAAATACATTTTCAAGAAAAGGCAAGCACCTCATAGTAAAAGTATACTTTCTCTAACTCCGAACAAGAAAATAATATAATTGTGGTAGATTACGCATTTATCTGTCAGAAGGGAAAAATACCTTTTCATATTTGGTAGGAGAGAAAAAAGATGTTTTCCAAACTAAATCCCTCATGTGCATCAGAACTGGCTATGTTCACTGCCTAATCAGAAACCTCAAACTCTACTGGCAGATATATAAATACAGAATTTTTTTTAAAATGATTTTGTCTTATTTTAGAAGAATCACAACTGAAATGACATTATCCACTGAAGTGACAGTTTCCCCCCCCCACCTTCCGACTAGTCAACCCCCTACTCCTCCATTATGCAGAATAGAGTCATCACATAATGTTCCGGTTTCTCTTACAAATGACTAGGTAAACTTTCTCTAGATTGCAGAGAATATTTGGATACTATATTATTAGATTAAATAAAATGATCTAAAGAAAAATCATTGTGTAATATACATATATTCTACAATGCTTATTTTATTAGTTCAGGATGTTTCCAAAGCAGAACTGTGGGAACAGATGTGGGGAAGAAGGGGGGAGGCCTGGAATTTGCTGCCCCGCTTTCTTTGCCTTGGTAACACTAATGTCTACACAGATGTTTTATTTCAAATCAAGGATACTAGGTCCAGTGTCCCTGTCTCCTTCTAAGACTAGTTTTGGAGGGTGAGGTGGAGCTATGGGTAGTAGGGGAGAAAGGAGAGGAGAGAAAGAGCTTCACCCCCATCAATCATTTGGTACTTAAATCCCATCCCTCTCGAGCTTAGAGGCAGGCAGGAAGATGCCTCAGCCCAGTCAGCCGCCTTTACTCTTTGTCGGCTGCTGGCTTTTTACAAAAGAGATAACGTACAAACTTGAATCTGCTGGCCAAAACATAAAAAGAGGATCTAATTTACAAGTTATCACTGAAAGCCTCAGAAACAATTTTCAAAACACAAAAATTTCCTTTGTCAGCTACCTCTTGCTTCTTAAATAGCAAGAGCCCTAGCAAAGCTCTCTGCCAGTAATCCCAGACTCTGAAAAGACTTGTTTCTTTTTCGTAACTCACCTTTGACATGAGGCTGACTATACTTTCCTTTCAGAATGGTGTAACTAAGTCTTGTGCAAATAAGCAACTAGAGGACTTATGCCTCCTAATTGAATTCTGCCTGCTGCTAAATGTCTAAACAAGAAAAACAGTTTGCTGGGTTTGGTTCTCAAGCTGGCTAGGCCAAAACTTTAAAAAGGCAAAAAAATAAATAAATACAAATAACGAGAAGGGGGTGATAGGGGAAGAATATCAATCCCGTCTCCCTAGTAATATAATGCTGTGTAAGTTGAATCAATCTTAATATTCACAACATAGTCAATACCCCAGTGCTTAGCTGTCAGCAGAAACTGAAGTGGAGCCCTGATAGCAAGAAAATCCTTGGACATTAAGCAACATAATTTACTGAGAATTGTACACTTTTAGGCTTCTAAACTAAGAATCTTCAAGATTTAATGCTTGTCTTATTTTATAGTCAGATAAAAATTATCTACCATTTTAAATCACAATGCTTCCTAAAGGTAGCTAAAAATCAACACAAAGTTAGTAATTTAAAATGCCTGTGGTTTTCAAAATGTAAAATCTATCTTTAAAGGAATCACTCAACATTTACAAACCATGAACACTATGTGAATGATAAGCAGGAAAGCTACTCTTTAAGGATCTCAATATTTTCTGTTAATTATGGTTTTAGCATATATTTTAATAGGTAGCAATAATCCATTTTCTCTTGATTACTTTTACAATCAGAATAGCATTGCAGAGTGAAAAATATGTTTAAAAGGAGGACAATTCTCCTACCAACTAACGTGTGTATTCAGTGTGCTATCATTTGTGCACTCGATTTAAACACAATGACTTTTAATCTTTTAAATAGCATCACTTGTATATTGGATATTGCTATATCCTGGACTTTAACTCTCTCTTCTATGCCTCAACTTAAAAAACAGCAACTTTATAATACCTTATAGCTAACACACACACACACACACACACACACACACACACACACACACACACACACACACAACAGTAAAGCTTGCTTAATGCACTTGTTTGCCATATACAGGGCAGATAATGCCAAATCTGAAATAAAGCATCTAAATTAAATTTCTAATTCCACTTGAGTTCCTACTATCACCTCAAGGCTAAAATACTTTTAATTTTAAAAAGTCTAACAAGAAAATTAAATTGAAATGAATTGCCAGAAATTTGTCTGTTTTTGTAGTTTTTATTCCAGCACTTCTATAAAACCTGTCTTCTCATGTGTTCTCTGCTTTGAACACTTCAAAAATTGTTTAACCTGCTAATGTGAACCTTTTCCTACTTTATAAAATATACTAAACATATTTACAATGTAATGACTTCAAGCACAAAATTTAATGAAAGTAGTAATAGATGTAATACATTGTATATGCCTAAACACATTACCCTTTCTTGCTCCTTAAAAGTAGCCTTCCCAACTAAAACACTAATTCAAACATCCTACTGGAGTCTGTTCAATTGCATCTATTCTTCGATCTGTGGAGCTGAAGCTTAGGACTGTCTAAGTAAAACAAAGTTCGGGCGATGCTTCTCCCGGGGTCTCGGTCCCTGGCATCCAGTCTCCCGTTGCTCCTTTTAAAAACTGACATACAAACAAGGCGAAAAGGAGCGGGGGAGGGCGGCCGGCGCTCCAGGGCCCCCTCCCTGCCTGCAGCCAGGGGCGGCCGCCTGGGGACAGCGACCCAGCCCCGTCCGCATCTACACTTCATTTTATACCAGGAGCGGAATTGAGAAATCGACTCCAGATTTATTGCAGTTTTTTCTCAAGACCAGGAGGTGGGAAGGAGAGAATGATCAAAGATGGCGGTGCCCAAAAGCAGCAGCTCTCAACTGGAGAGTGGAAGGAGTAGCTCTGACCCCACCTCGGGGGTCTCCAGGCCCACTACGGGGCGCAGCCTCCTACCTGTTTTCTCTTTGATCTCACACAGGACGCTGAAGAGCGCGGGTTTCATTCTGTGACAGTTCAGGGCATGTTTCCTAAAAAACAAATAGCAAAACACAAAGGTATTAGCATCACCTATGGAATAATATGGCGCCTTCCTTTAAGTTAGACCCAAGATTTAATTCCGGCCCTCTATTTTGGAAGGCTCCTTGGAACCATGGCAAGTCAACAGAAACTCAAGTTGACTAGTTAGCGACAGCCGGCAAGCTCCGGCGGCCAAAGATCCAGCCCCAACCAGGCGCGACCCATCTGCCCGGCAGGCAGCTGCCTCGGCGACCGCAGGGCGCGAACCCGCGCGGGGAGCCTAGATAGCGGGACAGACGACGGCGACCCGGGGGAGGGGACGGCGCGGAGGGACTCCCGCGTTCGCCCTCCGCAGGGGGAGCGGGCGCGGCGCCGGCGACCGGCCGACTACGGCCAGCGGGCGGTGACAGCTCGGCAAAGTTTGCGAGGCGGCCCTCCCTTCCCCGAGAACTTGGCCGCCCGCACCCGGACCCGCCAGGGAACCGCCCATCACCCCGCGCCCGCCCGGCTGGGACGGCCGCCCGCACGTTGAGGTCGTCCCGCGGCCAAGTGGAGCCCGGCGCCGCGACTCCCGGATGGAGGAGAAAGTTGCACTTCCCGCAAGTGCGGCCCGGGGCCCTCTCGGGGCGGCGTGCACAGGGTCCAGGCGGGAGGTTTGAATCCGTGGGAGGGGGCCGGGCTGCGAGAGGGCCGGACAGGGGAGGGCAAGAAAACCACAAAACCCTCGTGGCACCAAGTCAGTCCCGTGCCCCGAGAGCAACTTTGCCGACTCCCGCCCGCGTCGAGGGGTGCGGGCAAGTCCCCCCGAGGCCCGGGCAGGCGGCCGATTTGCGGAGAAAGTTCCCTGCCCAGGGCTGAGGCCCCTGCCCCGGGCGCCACCCCGGGCCCCGACTCGGCCGCGGGCCCGGCTCCCGCACACACACAAAAGATGCTTAATGAGACGACACCAACTTTGCTTGCGCCTCGTCCAAGCTCTGATCGGTGATGGTCATGATCTGGTGGAGGATGTCGCCGATGTCCTGCTTCCTGCCGTCGCCGTCCGCCCCTTCGTGGCCGTGCGGAGGAGGCGGCAGGGCCATGCCCCCCTGCACCGAGTGGCCGGCCAGGTTCACCCCGGCCAGAGTCTGCAGCATCCTGGATTGATCGTCCATCCCGCCGCGCGCGGGCGGGAGCGGGCGGCGGCGGCGGCGGCGGCTGAGGCGAAGGCTGAGGCGGCGGCGGCGGCGGCGGCAGCGGCGGCGGCGGAGGCGACGAGGGAGGAGAAGAAAGAGGGGGAGGGGGAGGGGGAGGCGGCCGCGCGCTCCCCGCCCGCGCGGGGAGGGGGCGGCCCGGCCGGCGGGGCCCGCGGCTGAGGCGGTGCAGACGGGAGCCCGGCTCTGGCTTCCGCCGCCGCCGAGGCTCAGGAGAAGCGCCGGGCGGAAGCGCCGGGCTCCGCGGTGGTGGCGGAGGCGGAGGCAGCGGCGCCCGCTGCCCTCACGCGGCCGCCGCGCCGCCTCCGCGCCGCCGCGCGCCCCGCCGGGCGGCCCCGTGCAACTTGCTCCTCAGCGCCCGCCGAGTTGCCGGGACGCCCGCCGCCCCCCGCGCCAGCCTGCGCACTCCCCTTCCTCGGCCGCCGCCGCCGCCGCCTCCGCCGCCTCGGCGGGGCGGGATCCGAGCCCCGGCGGCCCCGGGGGAGGGAGCGGCGGCGGCAGGCGGCGGCGGAGGAGGAGGCCGGCGGGCGGGCCGAGGGGAGCGAAGGGGGCGGAGGAGGAAAGTTTGGGAGCGGGCGGGCGGGCGCAGCGGGGCGCGGAGCCCAATGGAGGGCCCCGGCGGGCCGCGCGCCGGGCGGACAGCAGATTGATGGGGCGGGAGAAGTCGCCGCCGCCACTGCCGGAGCCGCGCACCCTGCCAGCAGCAGCCGCGGACCGGGCTCGAAGGCCGCTCGGCTGAGGGATTGACAGGCTGCCAGTGCCACTCACTCACTGCGGCCCCAGCGCCCGGGGGGAGGGGCGGGGGCGAGAGGGAGGGCGGGGAGCGCTCCGCACGCTCCGCCCCCGAGGGCGGCGCGCGCGCTCATTGGGCTTTGCGCCTCCCGCCGCCGCCACTGGCACCGCCCCCGAGTTGCGGCCGGCCCTCTCTGGCCTCTGATCCCCAGCGCTCGAGAGCGCGCCACCGGATCCTCACGCCTGGTCGCGTCCTCCGCTCGCGGGACAGGCCGCTCCGACCCGCAAACGCTGTGCCTGCACCCCGGCTCCTGATCTGTAGTGTTAACAGTCATGGGTGCGAGGAGTTGTGTATGGGACACGGAGCAACTCGTTCCAAAGCCACCCATGTGCTTCCCCGCAGCGCCGCGAGCTTCACGCCTAGGACAGCGCCTGGTACATTTTCCCGCTCTTCCCGTCAGGAGGTGGTACCCTCAGGGTTCCGGCTGCCCGTCCCAGACCAATCGTATTGCGCTAGGAGCCGAACGGGGCGGGACAGAGGCAAGAAAGCGCTGTCCCAATTGGAGCGTTCGAAATGTCCTGGGCAGAGGCGGGGAAGCGGCGGATGGTGGCCCCGCCCCTCCCGGGATCACCATAGTAACCGAGAGGGCGCTGCTTGGAGTTGGCGCCAGCGCTCAGGCCTTGCGCTGTCCCGCAAGAGGTGACCAGGTAAGGTGGGAGCCTGTTGTCCCGCATGCTTCATGTCTGCTCTGAGCGGATCTGAGTACTGTACACTTTCTCTTGAAAGGTGAGCATAAGAAAATGTGTCACAGGGAAGTGGCTCCGGGAGGAGGGAAATGGCCTGACATCCAGGACCAATTCAAGCCTTACAACACTTAACACACTCTGCAATTCTTGGTAATCCAGGGATTACTCCTTTGGCAGGGTTTGCTTTTAGCTGCCTCCAGATGGACCAAAGCTGCAAAAAACGAGCTCTTTATTACAAAGATATGTTTACTTAAGGATAGACTGGATTTCACTTATCAACTTACCCCATCACCATGAGTCATTTAATGTTGGGGACCCCAGTCACAGATTTTCATATCCCTAACACCTTTTCTCCCATTGCTCTCTGTCTACAAATGACTAAAGGCTCACATTATTTAGGGATCTAGACTTCCGGCTCTTGTGGACGCTTGAGCTTTCTCTTAACCTGATTTTCCAAACAGCTTCAACATGTTTTCTCCATTTGAGATTCACGGAGCTCATTCTAGTTGGGTCCTTTGGTTAGGTGGTTCTGAAAAGTCTTATTCCTTCCCCAAACACAGTAAGCTGTCTTATTTGAAACCAAAAATAGGGGTATGAGATATGAAAAATGGCTCTTACTCTGCAGGGTTTAATGTAGGACAAGCAGTTCTTTACATGCCAGATGGATTCTTGGAATGAAGCAGGCTACTCGGTTCCAGGTTCTTTCCTTCATATGTTGTGTGTACTTTTAAATACTCCCCACTGCAAAGCTAATAGCTAACCTTACAGTTAGGCAAGCTAAAATCTTTACAAACTGCACAGCTGCTGGAGAGGGAGTTCCAAACAATCCACTCTGCTTACTTACTTCCAAAGAAGCCCCCTCATGTTCATTAATATTCCCTGCTCTTCTATAGCCCATTCATATGTCAAGTTTCTGATTCTTCTTTCAAGCCCCCATTATGGGTTACTCATAGTCATCATTGATTGGCCTTTCTCTTTATTCTTAACTTGTTTTTCAAAGCTGTCACTAAATCCTTCTACATTTTTGCATAAAGGAGCAAGAGCAAACAGCCAGTCTTTCTCGCAATTCTTTAATGCTGAAGATGTAAAACCACAGAATTCTATCCGAAAGATGCCTTAAGCTCTAAATTCCTTACAGCTTTAAAATTCATTGATCCTGTGACTCACTATCAGGCCACCTTCCTGCCCTTCTGGGCTCATAATCTTGACTAATCAGTCATGAGGATGAAGCTAATTAGCAGTGGGGATTTATGGTTATTTCTAGCCCGCTCCAAAACAATGAGTTATGTAAGCAAAGCAACATATATAAAAATGTAAATAAAATTAAAGAAACACTTAAGCAAATAAAGGCAATTGGGAACTATGGGCTATGTAAGCAAACTGGAACATAAAAATATAAATTAGAATTAAGAAAACAGTTAAGCAAATGCCAGCAATTAGGAATAAAACAACTTGTTAAATGTCTAACACCCACAGCTATTTTATGGCACACACCTCTATAAACCCATGGTCATTCAGTGATGTGGAAATTTGGTATCATAATTCTGCATTAAGTGATTGGATTAGATTGACCTTCTGCTTGGGAGGTTTCTCTTTTTGTTATTATCAATATGAGTTGCAGTAAAAGCCAGAGGGTCCTAGCGAGGATTCCCTCATAGGCTCATTGACAGTCACCATTGATTTAAAGTGTAAATTCTTTTAGATTAGTTTCCAAGCCCCAATAAACAGTGTCAATTAATTGCACATGTTCCAAGATCTCTTGTGCCTTTGCCAGTTTCTCGTGTAGGATGTTGCCTTGTCTCCGCTCAGCAATCTGAGTCACGTGGTTTGGTGCCTTCACAGATAATAGAATAGAACCTCCCTAAGTACCTGAATCCATCTTTGCTCTTTCTAAGGCAGTGATTATTAAAAAGTCAAGGGAAATGTAATTTACTCTTGGTGAGTGTACATTCATGTAAAGTTAACAGTGACAAAATGGTGAAAACCAAGTAGGGGCTCTCTCACATCCATCCCTTTCCATAGGTTTATATTAACATCACCATTGCCTCTGTCATCAATGTGGTGATCGTCACGGCAGATGCCATTATTGAGCACTCTCTCAGGGTGGGACATTGTGCTCTGTGCTCCCCTTATTTCATCTTATTTCAGTCTTACAACAGCCCTGTCTAGGTCAGGTTATTATTAAACAAGGAAACAGAATGAGAGAGGGTAAGGAACTGACACAAGACCACAAAGCCAGTAAGTCCTGGACCTTGGATTCAAATCTTGATCTGTGTGGCTGCAAAGCCTGCCCTATAAAACACTGTGCAAAAAAACATCATTTAGGGACGCCTGGGTGGCTCAGTTGGTTAAGCATCTGCCTTTGGCTCAGGACATGATCCCAGGCTCCTGGGATCGAGTTCTGCTTTGGGCTCCTTGCTCAGCAGGGAGCCTACTTCTCCCTCTCCCTCTGCTGCCCCTGCTTGTTCTCTCTCTCTCCCTTTCCGCGTTATAAATAAATAAAAATCTTTAAAAAAAATTTTTTATGTCATTTAATCAAGGTTACTAAGTAAAAATCACCAGGCCTTAACAGGTGAACTGTAAATTAATGAAAGTAAGTAATTAGTACTTAATAAAAGGAAGATAAGCAACTCTTTTAGAGGAATCTGGGTCTCATGGCAACGGAGGAGGGAAATGCAGACGAAGCCCAGCCAGGCCATCCTCCATGGCCACCTAGGACTTTGCCTCGCTGCCCACCTTCCCTGCCATGCCTATCTTTGCTGATCTTCATCTGCTCTAAACTCTCAGAACATATTGCCTGAAATATGTAACTTACTACCATACTAAATAGTCCTGTGTTGTTTGCTCTCCAATTCACCTATTAGTTTTCTCATCTAGTTCATAAGCATGTTAAGGGCAAGGTATTTTGAGGTTTGACTACAACTTGGTTGATTTGACTTAAAAAAAAAAACAGAACAACATCAACAACAACAAAATTTGGACAGCTAAGAAAGATGTCACTTTGGAGAAACTGACTAGATACTTACTCCCAAACATATTGCTCCGTCACTATAGAAATGACTCTTTAGAAGTGGTCTTTACAGTTGCTAGCACATGTGACATGTGACAAATCTTCATCTTCTGAGGCTTTCTTTGAGCAACCAAAGAATCAGGGGGCTAACAGTGCACCCTTCTACAATGTGGTCCTTAAAAGAGAATATTTATTGAAATACATAATTTCTGAAAAGTTTGATAGAAAGCCCCATCTCTCTGTTCTTTCATCCCTTATAGCACCTAGTACAATGCAGTTGTATACACAGTAGGCACTTGGACCCAACACTGTCAGTTGCTTGCCCACTTCCTTCCATACTGATAGAACTGTGATTTTATTCCCATGGCAATATGTTCAGTCTCCGTTAAGGACTGAGTCAACTATGAACATCCTATCCCCTGCCTTCTGAGCTTGTCAAGGCACGGGGATGATGGGATAACTTTCCTATTAAAAATAAGAGACAGACATGGCTCTTTTCTCCTTCCTTCTACCTCTTTCCCCCTTTGAATGTGATTCTGATTCTGGAGCAGCAGTGGCAGCCATCTTGTGATAATGAGGTGACAATATGAGGATAAAAATCAGCAGAGTTTGGTGGTTTATCTCTGTGGTCTCCCTCCTCCAAACCCATAATTCCAGTCTAATCATGAGAAAAACATTAAACAAATTTCAGTTGAGGGATATTCTGTAAAATCCCTGACTAGTACTCCTCAAAACTGTCAAGGTCACCAAAAACAAAGAATATCTGATAAACCATCATAACCAGGAAGAGTCTAAGGAGATATGACGACTAAAAGTGGTATCCTGGATTAGATTCTGGAACAGAAAAAGGGTATTAGGTAGCAACTAAGGACATCTGAGTAAGCTATAGACTTTAGTTAATAATAATGTATCATGGGGTGCCTGGGTGGCTCAGTCGTTAAGCGTCTGCCTTTGGCTCAGGTCATGATCCCGGGGTCCTGGGATTGAGCCCCACATCGGGCTCCCTGCTCAGCGGGAAGCCTGCTTCTCCCTCTCCCACTCCCCCTGCTTGTGTTCCCTCTCTCACTGTGTCTCTCTCTCTGTCAAATAAATAAAGTCTTTAAAAAGAAAAGTAATAATAATGTATAGTTATTGGTTCATTAATTGTAACAAATGCACCATATTAACATAAGATGTTAATAATAGGGAAACAGGGGGCGCCTGGGTGGCTCAGTTGGTTAAGCAACTGCGTTCGGCTCAGGTCATGATCCTGGAGTCCCGGGATCGAGTCCCACATCGGGCTCCCTGCTCAGCAGGGAGTCTGCTTCTCCCTCTGACCCTCTTCCCTCTCGTGCTATCTCTCATTCTCTCTCTCTCAAATAAATAAATAAATAAATAAAATCTTTAAAAAAATAAAAATCTTTAAAAAAAATAATAGGGAAACAGGGTGGAAGGTATTAGAGAACTCTGTACTACTCTTTTATTCCAAAATAAAACATTTATTAAAAACAAAAATAAACATGGTAAGTGGGGCAGAAAGACAGGAAAAGCCTAGGTGCCTGCAGATATTGTTGACTATCTGAACACAACCAGTAATTGCTTACTCCCAGGTTCCTAGTTATGTGAGAAAATTTAATTCCTATTTTTAAATTCCTATTGGTTTGGGTTTTCTGCTACTTACAGCAAAGCTGATCTAGCACTATAATTACATAAAGGAATGATAGAGGGAAGAATAGCCTAGCATATTGCCTGGTACATAGTAGGAGCTCCTACAGGTTGGAAGATGTTGTCTAATAAAAAAAAAAAATTGCATGATCTTTGCCCCAGGTTCCTAGGAGGTAACTTCTAAAACCTTTGCAGTTTCCCAAGTGAGAGGAGTATCTCTGTTATTCATGAGCCCCTTGGATCACACCTGAGTTTATGCTAACAAGAAGACTCAGGATAGAGACTGATCACCAGAAAGACCAACCATGTAATTAAAGGGTTGGGGATTTGAGCCACTTCATTCTCCCAGGATGGCAAGGAAGCTGGAGAGTGAGTTCAATCATGTGAGCAATGAACGACCCAATCATGCCTATGTAATGAAACCCTAATAAAAACTCTGGACGCCAAAGCTCAGTGGAGCTTCCTGATTGGGAACACATTGATGTATCAGAAAAATTATGTGCTCCAACAACACAGGGAGAGAGCATAGATGCTCTGCATTCGGGACCCACTAAGACCTTGACCTACATGTCTTTTCATTTGACTGGTTCTGATTTATATCCTTTATAATAAAACTATAATCATTTCAGAGCTCTTTGTCATTTAGTGAATTATTGAACCTGAGGGGGTCACTTGGGATACCCAAGTTTGTAGCCAGTTGAGAAGTACCGGTGGTCTGGGGAATCTTGAACTTTGGCATCTGAGATGAGGGCAGTCTTATTGGGCTCTGCATTAATTATGTATTGCTGCGTAATAAATTACCTCAAAACTTTTTGGCTTAAAACAACAAACATTTATTATCTTAGACTAAGTTTCTGTGTGTTAGGAATTTGGATGCAGCTTAGCTGGGTGCCACTGGCTTAGGGTCTCTCATGAGGCTGCATTCAAAAGTGACAACCGGGCTGTAGTCACCTCAAGGCTTATCAAGGGGAAGGTCCACTTCCCAGCTCACTCACATGGCTGTTGGCAGGCCTCAGGTGCTCAATGACTATTGGCCAGAGACATCGGTTCCTTGACCCATGGGGTCTCTCTGAGGGACAGCTCACAATATAGCAGCTGGCTCTGAGAAGAGTGAGAAAGCCAGAGAACAAGCAAGATGGAGGTCAGTCTTTTGTGTGTCCCAATCTCCTGACACTTTTGCTGTGTTCTCTATTAGAAGCAAGGTACTAGATCCAACTCATGCTCCAGGGGAGAAGGTTACACAGAACATGAATATCAGGGGAGAATGATCACTGGGAGCTGTTATGGACTGAATACTTGCACCTCCCCCCAGATTCATACATTGAAGGCATACCCTCAATGTGATAGCATTAGGAGATGTGTCTTTGGGGGTGCTAATTAGGTTTTAATGAGATCATGAAGGGGGAGATCCCTTGATGGGATTAGTGCTCTTATAAAAGGAGGAAAAGACACCAGAGCTTCCTCTCTGTGCCATGTGAGAATAGAGTGAGAAGGCAGTCATCAGCAAACCAAGTAGGAGGTGGAGGGCTCATACAGGCAAAGGCGGGCGTCGTCTTGAAGGCAGCCTAACCCGTCCTCAAATTTAATTCTCAATGACAAATCAAATCATGGCGTGATCCTTGCCCTCTTTCTCTCACTTACATTCCATGGGATCTACCTTTGCAATGTGCTTCTTGGCCAGGCCTTCAAGGTCCTCCATACACTACCCTAGTGCTATCTCTCCAGTCTTATTTCCCACTATTTTTCATACATTCAATGTTCTCATCGCTCCTATTGTCCCACACTTTCTGGTCTCCTGCCTTTTGGTCATGGTGTTCCCTTTAATAGGAATGCATGCCCAAATCTTTCCCATCTTCAAAAATGCTGTTCAACTTCTTTCACATACTGTGTCTTACTGATCCTCAAAATAACTCAAATATTTTAAGACAAGTAATATTAACCTCATTTTATAGATAAGGTTCAGAAAGTAATAGCGGCTTACATTTACTGAGCACTTAGATTGTGGCAGCCCCATGTTAATGGTTTCTCATACTTCATCTAGTTAAACCTTCAAAACACTGTGAGTTGGGCATTAACCTCCCCATTCATAGTTGGAGAAACTGAGACCTAATGATGTCAAATAACTTGACCAAGTTCACAAGGCGGGTGAATGAACTATGATTCAAACAGGTAATCTGGCTCAGCATCCTTGTAAATAACCCCCATGCCACACTGCCTTTGGAGGGGTTATATCACTTGTCCAAGGTCACACCATTATTAAGTGACAGTGGAATTGGGACTGGAGACTCCTCCCTGCTCTAATGTCACCTCAAGAAAGTCTCCAAAGGGAGTAAATCCTTCCTTTTTGAGTCCCCAATATTACTTGGGTTCTTAGAAATGTTACCTTCTTTTAGATTGTAATAAGATATGCATAACTTATCAGTTTAACCACTTTTCAATGTTCAGTGGTATTAAACACATTCACACTGATATGTAACCATCTTTCCAAGCTGAAATTCTGTCCCCATTAAATACCAAACCCCCTCCTTCCCCGTCCCTGGAAACCACCATTCTATTTTCTGTCTCTGGGTACCTCATATATGTAGAATCATACAGCATTTGTTCCTTTTTGTCTGGCTTATTTCACTTAGCATAATGTCTTCAAGTTTCATCCATGTTCTAGCATGTGTCAGAATCCCTTTCCTTTTTAAGGCTGAATAATATTTCCTCATATGTATGTACCACATTTTGTTTATTCATTCATCCATTGATGGACACTTGGGGTGCTTCCACATTTTAGCAATTGTGAATAATGATGCTATGAACATAGGTGTCCAAGTGTTTGAATTCTTGCTTTCAGTGGTTTCAGGTACATACCCATAAGTGGAATTGCTGCATCATATAGTAATTCTATTTTTATTTTTTTAGGAACTGCCTTACTGTTTTCCATAGAGGCTATACCATTTTACATTCCAACCAACAGTGCATGAGGGTAAATATGTACTATTTATTTATTTGTTTGTTTGTTTAGGAGGGGGCACCCAGATATGAACCGGGGACCTCTTAATGTGCGGTAATATGTACCTTTTAATATGACTTCTAGAAATGTATCTTATATACTCTGTTCCTTGAAGAAAAGATCTCTTGACATTCAACACCTGAGCAACCTTATGTATAAAAGATGCTTGAAAAATATTTTCTTAAATAAATGAATAGAGTATCAAAAAATTACTATCTTGAAACAAGGAATCTGCTTGTATTTGAAACATACTAAAAACTTCAGAGAAGATCCAAATAGCTTCTGAACAGTGTGCCTAGAGAGATTTTTTGAAACTGGTGCATAAATCCAGAGTTTCATTTCTTAAAAACAATTGGTTCCACAGTATATTTCTTTTTCTCTCACCAGCTTCTTGTCAACACTAGGTTCATCTCCTAGTCCTGTCTCTTTTCTAGGCTTACAATAAAACTGATTTAAAGTAAAAGTTTCTTTAAGAATTATGCTCCAATATGCTGATCTGAAAATAAATTTTCCAAAATTATTTTTTTTTACCCATAAGGGGGCCATCAAAGATTTTCTGGTGATATTATTTTCTAAGAACTTATACACAGGTTATAAACTTGCTTCTGTCAGAAGCAACTAGATATTTTTGATTATCATCCATTTTGAATGTCTAGGTCAGATTTTAATGCAGAAACAATTAAAATGGACTCATAAGGCCTTTTATTTTATTACTATAAGTAATAATTTTGTGTTACAGGGGAAAGTACTGTTCAAATATATATTTAAGATTTTATTTTTTAGAAATGAGTTCATGAATTATTTTTCTTATAACATTCTTCCTACGACGTTATTGCTCATTAGTACAATAAGGTGGAAAGAAGAGAGGAGGTGAAGTAAGTAAATGATGCTTCACCAAACCATAAGATAGACATACAGGCAGAACAGGTTAGATATTTGCCTAAGATGAAATTTTATAATGCTCAGGAATTTCGGACAACTGTGATTATTCAGGGCAGTAAAAATGATGTCTTAGATAGTTACCTAGCATAAGACCTCTCTTCCTCTTAAACCTCACACCTACCCCCATGTCTCCAAACCCACATTTCCTACCCCAGGGCCCAAACCTCCTGGCCTCAGCTTATTGGACCAGGGATGAGCACTTGCCCAGAGCTAAACCAATCAGCCTCTCTTCTGGGGACTTGCCCTTGCACCTGGAAGACCCTGATTTGTTTGCTGGCTACTTGAATTGGGGTTATAACCTCCAGAACTCTGGGTCAGTCGTGTTGAGTTAACAGCAGGGGAGAAGTAGAGAAAGCCACTTGTAAATAGAACATTCAGGGAAAGGAGAAAGGGTGTGGCCTGGGAAGGGATGGGTACTGGGGAGAGGGTGGGCAGGGAGCTGGACATCTCCCGGGTTCTGAAGGCTTTCCAGTTTCTGGTTCTTATGGTGTCTGGGAGTCATTCAAGAGCCCTACAGTCTTGACTGGACCACTATAACCTGGATCCTGGCGGATGGTTTAATTTTGAATCATGTGTCCATCTGCATCAGGAGTTAAGGAAGAGGGTTAAGCTCCAAGATGGAGCTGGGTGGGGTGTGATCAGGGGGGCCTAGGTAATCTGGCTGGGAAGAACGGGGGAAAGATAGAGGCAGAGACATTGAGGGGAGCTGGAGGTTTGAGGAGAAGAGGATGAGTTCAGGTGTGCACACGGAGCCTGCGGAGCCTGCAGAAGGACCGGGGTGAGGTGCAGTGGGCACCCGGGGTTCTAAAGCTGAGGAGAATGGTGGGACCAGAAGGAGAGGTTTAGGAATTATTAACATCTCAGCGGTATTAGCAGTTGTGACAGTTAACGAGATCACACAGGGAGATTGTGAGCAATGAGAAAAAGGAGGGTCTGTGACGGAGCACCAATAACTTAGGGACAGATGGAGAACAAAGGAGCCCAATAGGACACTTTGCCATGGGAGAGAGACTAGGAAAGCACAGCAGCACAGAAACCGAGAGTGTTCTAAGGAGAGAGAGGTCAAAAGATCAACTGAGTTAAGGTCTATTGGGTGTTCCCTGGATTTAATGACGTGAGGATTGGTGCCCTAGTGAAAACAGTCTTAGTGGAGTTAGGGGGTGTGGCAGAAGCTTGATGGAGTCAGAGGAATGACCGGTGAGAGAAATGCAGACTTGGGGCGGGGGGTGGTTAGTAGACAGCTTTTTGGAGAAATTCAGCTGTCCAGCAGAGGAAAGAAAGGCAGGAGCTGGAGGGCAATGTGGCGTTAGGGACTCTTAGGGGATCTGAAAGAGATTGAAAAATGTTTAAATGCCTCATAAGTAGGAGCTTGTAGTAGGAGAAATGGAAAGGTGGACCCCAATGAATAAAGCTCTGAGAAAGTAGAGAGGATGGGGTTCGTGCCGAGGGTGATGCTGCCCTTGGTAGCAATTCCTAAGGGAAAGAAGGGAAGAAAGCAGGAGGGGGCACAGGGGGAAGCTGAACTTCAGTGTAGAACTAATGACCATCTTGGTGGACCCCATGGGAACTGGAATGGCTCTGCAGAGTTGTCCTGAGTTAGGTCAAGAGACCTGGGTCATTATCTTCTGGCACCCACCAGTGATAGGATGCCGGCTTCCCTGCCAGGGAAGGCCATGACCTTGAGTGAGGTGGCTCTCCACAGCTGAGGCAATTCCTAAAGGGACCTGACAGCTGAAGACTGCCTCTAGGTGGCACTCCCTACAACCAGGGCAACAAACCCTTCAGTGAAGAGGGATTTTGCATGGGGGGGGGGGGGGGGGGGAAGAACACATTCCTCTCTTTTACCGAAATTACAAAGTTTAAGTTCCTTGGCCCCATGTTCAACTCCCTCCATTGTCTGGCCTCTGCCCTCCACTCCAGACTTCTCCTCCACCTTATAGTTCAGCCCTACTCCTCACTCTGATCCTTCTGTGCCTTTCCACCCCTCAGTCTGACATGGTTCTATTTCTCTGGTTCTTCCTTCAGAATCCATCTCAGATGTTGCTTTTCTGGGAAAGCTTCTCTGATTCTCCCAGATAAATCTCTTCCTTCTCTCTCCTGCCTTGTGCATATTTCTCTTTTTTTCGCTTAATTATCCTGCGTTGTCAGTTATCTCTTTCCCTGATTAGGCTATGAGCTCTCTGAGTGTCTCTGAGTGAATGATCTCAGTCTCCCCGGCCCTATGTGCTGGGCAGAGAGGAGGCACTGAGTTACCATTAGTTAAATGAATATTTGAATTAATTTATGAATAGATGAATGAGTTGGTAGAACTTGGGCTCAGTGGGCTGACTAATCTGGAGGCTAATGCCAAGGAGGGTCAGCAGCCATTTGAACAATAATGTCCAACAGGCATGGTGAGCCCTGGTCAAACCCATCTTTTTTGGGCGGGGGAGAGAGACCGTGAGCCGGGGTGGGGGTGGGAATGAGGGAGAGGGGAGAGGGAGAGAGAGAATCCCAAGCAGGCTCCACACCCACACGGGGCTTGATCCCATGACCCTGAGATCATGACCTGAGCTGAAATCAAGAGTCGGACGCTTAACTGGCTGAGCCACCCAGCCCCCCTCCCCAGGTCCAACCCATCTTGAGTTGACAGCCAAGAGGTCTTCTCTGATAGGTGAGGGCAATCAGATTTCTGGGAAGCAGCATTTTTATTCTGAGAAGGAAGGGGAAGAGGGTTGGAAGGGATGGGGAGATGTTCTATCTCAATGGCAATAAGACTTCAGCTATTGGCTATGAGTACAAAGATAGGTCATGGCCATAAAACCCTGGAGTGGTGTGGGCTGGCAGTGTGGGGCCAGTGTGGGGCCCAGGTCAGAGTCTTGGACTAAGGGTATAATCTGGTACCAGATTACAGACAACAGGAGGACAAGGAGGTCCAGGGTTCCCCCAGGCCCTCTGTATGCTGGCTCAAATCCTAGATTCATCAGATCCTGTTGGGTCTGGGGCTGGGTACTTCTGAGCCTGCTTGGGGTGGGCTCATTACATGGTCTGGCAGGTTCTGCCTTCTCTACTTCCCACCACAAATACTTGTTTTCTTCAAGTATTTTCTTATTTAATCCTCACACTACCCTTTAACAGTGATATGTGTTTTTTATTTGAACACTGATATAAAACTGACCATGTGCCAGGCACTGTTCTTAGCGCTTTACAAATATTAATGGATTTGATGTTCATAACAGCACTATGAGGTCAATAGGTACTTTTATCCTGTTTTACAGTTGAGGAAATGGAAACACAGGGATTGAGGTTACATTGCTAGCAGGTAAATGATAGTTTGTATTTTACACAACATAGGAGTTTATTCATTTATTCATTCATCAAGTAGTTATCGATAGCTTCCCTTGGACAAGGCCCTGTGCTAGGCTGTAGGGTACAGTGCCAAAGAAGGCAGGGGAAGCCCCAGCTTTCAAGATGCTTCTAGTTTGGGTCCTGCATTCCATTCCGCTAAGGCTTAGTGATTGCAGATGTTCTTCATGGATGCTTCCTGCTTATTTGTCTAGTAATTCTTCATCTTGAAGCCACCTTAAGGATAGAGATATCATCCTCAAGCCCTCTCATCTGCTTCTCTGGGAAATACTTGGCTTGTCTCTACCCAACTGGCTCTAGTAGGAAGAAAGCAGAACCCCATCCCTAAGAGTGAGTGGAACGCTTCGTTTCCAGCCCAATTTCTTGCCTTCATCCATACGGTCTCCTTCACCTGGAATGTGGTCTCCAACAATTCATCCTTGCCAACAACTTTGACAATAACAGCCCCGAAGACAGCTTCTTTGACTGTCTCCAGCCCTACTATGACAACACATTTCATGAATGCTGACTGAAGACATTCTCACTTAATTCTCACAACAATTCTATGAGAAAAATGTTATCATCGCCATATTATAGATTAAAAAAACAGGCTCAACAAAATGAAAGAACTTGCCCAAGGTCACCCAGCTAATAAGTAGCAGAGCTGGGATTTGAACCCATATCTGCCAGACTCTGAAGACCAAGCCGGGTTTTTTCTTTTTTCTGTTCTCTTTATTTTATTGCGTTAGAAATTTATTTCCTTCACATATACAGAATATAAAACCTATCTTCACAATGAATTATGCCTCTCTGCTCTCATTTTTTCACACAAAAATTAATGACCACTTCCTGCAAAAAAACCGAAATAAATCCAGAAGCCCAAACCCTTAACCAGGGCACCACACCGCTGTTACTTAAGCTTTTGTTTCTGGAATCCTGGGATATTCAACATATATTCCACAATTATGCAGTTGCTTATGGTCTTCAGTTGTTTCATGTGTGAATTTCTTGTTTGCTCAGCTTGATTTTTATCCCCTGTGATGCACACAGTAAATGCATAATAAATGTTTGTTGAATGAATGGATTTTACATGTATCTTGCTGAAATATACACAGCTCTGTTTGATTCACTAGAGTGGCATACCCGAACAAGAAATAATTTTTCTTAATGTGTCCCTTATAAATTGAACCCGACCATATTTGATTAATTTCACATCATGCATTTTTATTGCACCAATCACTCTGGTATCAGGTCATATTTATTTTAAAAACAGATTCACAAAGGGTGCTGGGCTGGAGTGACAGTATAAATATGTTAATAATAAAAATAATACTAAAGATATTTTACTGGAAACTCTTGCATGCTAATGATGAGTAAGTGCATTCTACAGAAATATGTTTGATTTACAATGCAATTAATTTAAAAAAGATTCAGATCCTATACCATATCTTCTATACTTAGATAATGAAAACTAAAAATGAATATTCAGGCCGTAAAATCAGAGGAACAAAAATCACCCCTAAAGACCTTTAGCATTTTATTTAGAACAATAGCCCAATCACTGAAAATGGTGCCATTGTCGGATCAAACGTGTCCAGATTAGGAAGATCCTCCTGGGTAGTCGCAGTGATTTTGCCCTGCGCAAACCACGCGTGCACCCTGTACAGCCCTCGCGATGCAAAACACCACATATTATCCAGTGACCAAAGAGCCCTGGCACCTTCAATCATGCAAGGAAAGGCTTAGGGGGTTTCTTGTTCAGGAGGAAGCGAAGTCTTTCATGTCAACTCTCATTGTGGGATGTGTGAGCATTTCCATAGTTAGGTATTTGGCCCATCCTAGGATCCTGCTAAAAAGGAGAGGCATTCTTATACCCTATTCAAACTGCAAGAAATAAAAAATATGCTTCATTTGGTATTTCATCACTTATCTCAGATGTTCTAAGAAAGCATGCATTCTTATGCACACTTTGAGGAAAGATGCCCATTTTTGTAATAGGATTTATAAAGTTGACTCTGCCCGCTTTGTATCCAAGAGGGGAAGAAGCAGATGCTGCCGAGCCATCATGCACCACAGGGATCTTCCCGTCAGTGCAAAATGGTTGCGATTTTCCCTCATTTATTGAGGACAGATCTGCTGTGATGCAGCAGACACCAGACTTGGAGCTAGAATTGTTTTGGCTTATTAAACAAATCTTGTGTATCACTTCGGTAAAAAATAAAATTTTAATTTCCAAAAAAGAGAGACATGCCAGGTTGAGATAGTGCATTTTCATATTTCTCCGCCAGCGATTATTCATCTGAAATACTGTAGAGTGAATTCTCACAATTTTCACTGAAAATACACACAACAACCCAAAACAAATAGAAAGGAACTAAAGTGGGCCTTTAAGAAATCTCACAACTTAGTAGCCAAATCATATCCCCTGAGGACCAGAATCATGGAGAAGAAAGTAACAAAAAACACAACATGAGAGCTTTTTGTTATAAGCTTTTCAGTATTATTTTGCCTTTCATCTCTGCACAATTATTTTGAGAAAAATAAAACTTTAATTTAAAAATAAAAGAATAAGGTAATCTACATCAAATGAGAAAAATTGAAACAAAATGAAATATAGCATAGGAAAACTTGTTAATGATGCTTAAATGTTTTGTGGTTTACCATCAGGCCCTTCCCGTTAGAAACCATTTTACTCTCTGGGTATTCTTTTAAGGACCTGAAAAGGGGGGAGGGCGGAGATGACTATTTACACCCAGGAAAGTCTGTGTTTCCAAGGGATGTTTAATATAAAGTGATTAGTACAACTTCTTGCCGTTTCACCATCTCTCCCACCTGGTCTTCACGAGGTCTTCATGTGGGACAGACAGGTATGCTGTGGTTGAGGGTTGGAGCTTTGTACACACCTGAGTTTAAATCCCTGCTCTGCAGGTGATCCTGAACAATTTACTTCCCTAAGCCTCAGTGCCTCATCTCTGAAGTGGGTACAATTATAGTAGCTACTGCTTAGGGCTAGTGTCAGCATTAAAGGAGATGGTGCATGCAAAAAAAAAAAAAAGATTTAAGTATTCCATAAATGTGAGGGGGAAATTCCAAGCCGAGTTTTAAACTCCTCTTCCATTTTTATAACATATTGTAGGCAGCACAGGCAAACCTCACCATTTTCTTTGTGATAATGAAGTTCTGATCTTTATTCCACTTCTCCCTTCCACTGTTCTCCCTAGGCATTGTTTCCTTTTGTCCTCTGAGCAGCATGCTTCTTCCATCTGCTTTCTGCCTCCTGAAAGGTCATTCGAAATGGCCAGCATGACCAGGATTTTACCCAGAACTGATAACATGGAAAAATTAACACCAAATGTGTTCATGCTTTTTTAGTTTTTAATGACCTTGCCAGTTAAGACAACCAACTTACCTTTAAACAAGCATTAAAACATTAAACTGAATTGTTCCTAGGTTTTCACAGCTGAGTTGCCAGATTCCCCCACTCCCATCCCCACTGGGATGGAGGAGCAGGCCAGGCTCCGGTGAGTCCCATGGGACTGCGGGACTGCGGTGAGGTCTGGCTAGGGCTGGGTTTTTTATGTGTGAGGTTGGAGGGCAGAGAGAGACTAGAAGAGCAAGTCTAAAAGGGGCTGCCATTTGAAAAGGCTTGTCGGAAGGCAGGAGGAAAAAAGCAGAGAAAAGGCAAACCAGAAAGATGGGTCTGCCTTGGGGTTCCTGACCCTGGGCGTACTTGCCCACCTGGGCTTGCGAAGCACCAGCTGGAGGGCAGGAAGCGTTCATTTAATGAGTTGGAAGGGTGGGGAGATGGGCTCTAAATCACCGCCACATGATAGAAAAGCAGCTCATCTCTTGCGGCATAGAGCGGTGGTGAAGGGCCCGGGCTCCGAGGGTTCAAACCCAGCTCTGCTCTTACTAGCTGTGCTTTGGCGCACATTACTCCTCCACTCCGAACCTCAGCTTCCTCGTCACTGCTGTGATGTAAGATGGGAGTCGTTAGAACACTTAATTTAGGTTCCCATCTGTAAAATGGGAATCATTAGAATATTTAATTCATAGGGCAATTATGAGGATTCAAAGACATCATACTTAAAAAAAGTACTTCACTAAGGATGTATCATTCTCCAGATAGCTACGTTTCTCCTGAAACGTTACCAATCAGTGAGCCACTTCTGACCAATTTACTTCAAATTGTAACTCATCCCAGGACTTCCTGTTTTATCTTTCTCCATAGCTCATACCACTTACTTATTTTAGGTATTACTTATATTTTCAATATCATCATTCTCCCTCCATTAGAATGTAAGTTCCATGAGGGGAGGGGTTTTGTCTGTTTTGGTCACTGATTCTATCCCTAGCACCTAGACAGTGCCTCGCCAGGTGCTAATAAATTTAGTTGCTGAATAAATAAGTGTTGGCCAACATTATTATTACCATTTCAGGGTCAGAAACTCATGACAACCCCTTGAACCAGGAAAATAAGGGAAGGGAAATACAAAAAACTCTAGGTAGGTAATCACTTGTAAAATTTTCACCGGGTTCTTGGTGGAGCTCTCATATCTGATCCTTCACATCAATCACACAAAACGTCCTGGAATCTTTTTTTTTTTTAAAGATTTTATTTATTTATTTGACAAAGAGAGACACAGCGAGAAAGGGAACACAAGCGGGGGCAGTGGGAGAGGGAGAAGCAGGCTCCCCGTTGAGCAGGGAGCCCGATGTGGGGCTTGATGTGGGGCTTGATCCCAGGACCCTGGGATCATGACCTGAGCCGAAGGCAGACGCTTAACGACTGAGCCACCCAGGTGCCCCACGTCCTGGAATCTTTAAGGCAAAGGTTAAAGAGGAAGGACAGAAGTCGTGACCAGCTGAGATCCGAGGTAGGGAAGGGATCTGCCTATTGTGTGATCCTGGGAGGGGAGACTGAGGCATCAAGTCTGGGATCCATCTTGGGGGTCAGGAAACATTTCTATGACTGAGGAGGGCAGCAGATTTTCATTTTGAAAGTTTATGTTCGTAATCAGTTTATGATATGCAAGTAAGGGCTTTGAAATATTATCCAAAAAATACAGATACCTCTATAGCACCAATCCTTCCCTACGGATAGTCACTGCAGTTGTTTGTAAATGTCTATAGGCCTCTACCAAAGCATTTGTAGAGGTGTAGAAATGTATGTATATCTATATGTATAGATGTATGTGTATGTGCGCATATTTTTCAAAATATAAATGCTATCACACTCTATATGCTGCTTTTCAAATACCTTTTATCATCCTGTCATATGTGTTTATATCCCTTTGTTTAACCTTCCTAAAGATCTACCTCAGTTTTTAATGGCAGCAGGAGTTTTTAAGTTAATGATGAGCAATTTTAAAAATAATTTTTAATAGGGCGCCTGGGTGGCTCAGTTGGTTAAGCGACTGCCTTCGGCTCAGGTCATGATCCTGGAGTCTCGGGATCAGGTCCCGCATCGGGCTCCCTGCTCAGCGGGGAGTCTGCTTCTCCCTCTGACCCTCTTCCCTCTCGTGCTCTCTCTCTCTCAAATAAATAAAATCTTTAAAAAAATAAATAAAAATAAAAATAATTTTAATAGCATTTATTTTTTAGAATACTTTTTAGATTTGCAGAAAAAGTGAGAAGATAAAAGAGTTCCCATATGCCCTGTACCCAGTATCCCCTATTATAACATTTCACATTGCTATAGTACATTTGTAAATATGAAGGAACCAACTAAAGTTGAATTTAGTTGAGTTTAGCTTATTAGTAAACAGTTTAGTTTATTAACTGAAGTCCATAATTCATTCAAATTTCCTTTGGTTAATATCTTGTTCTGTTCCAGGATCCAACCTAGGATGGCACATTACATTCAATAGTCTCCTTAGGCTCCTCTTGCCCAGAACTTTCTCTGGTTTATGATGACCTTAACTGTTTGAGGAGTGCGGGTCAGTTCTATTTTAAGATGTCCCTCATTTGGGATTTATCTGATCTTTTCCTCATGATTGGACTATAGCTGTAGCTATAGCTGGGCTTTAGGGAGGAAGACCACAGAGGCAAAGGGCCATTTCCATCATATCATATCAAGAGTACGTACTTGCAACATGACTTATTATGGTTGATATTATCCTTGATCACTTGGTTGAGGTAATGGATATTTATTTTACACTTTGAGTTATAATCCAATAAGATTTTGTTGTTCAAATTTTTCAGCTTTGATCCCTGGCTTTCAGTTGGCTCCTGTGTCCCCTTGAATTACCTCCATCAATGGAGTTTTTTTTTTTTTCAACCATTTTCTTACTTTCTGGTACTACATGATGCTTCAGGTTCATCTTGTACATTTCCTGCCCCAGCCCTAGAATTTGCCATTTCTCCAAGGATCCCTGGTTCCTTTCACTGAAAGATGATATAGGAAACCAACATCTTGGCACTAGGTGCATTCTTATGGTGAGCAAATTTATTTTTCTAGGAAGAATAAAGATGTCTCTGGACTTTCTCTTTTATTCAAAATGAAAATTATTAATTCAAGATTGCTATCATTGAGCCTGAAGGACAAACATATATTTCAAAAACTTATTATTTACTTTACTGGGAAAAGTATTCAGCTTTTGCAGCCTACATACGTAGGACATTTTAGAATTCATGAAATGGCATCACATGACCCTGTGGGTAGATGTGATCAATTCCACTTCCTGAATGGGAAAACCAAGGCAGAGATAAGTGATGTGACTCTTTCTACCAGGGTCACACAGCTGAGCTGAAGCTTGAATTAGTTTATTCCATTCAAAACAACATTTTGTGCTGAGATTTTGGCAAAAAACCAGGAAAACAAAATGAATGATTTACACACACACACACACACACACACACACACACACACACACACACCCCGTTTCCTAAAACCTTTCTCCAGCATCATCTTCAGATTTTGCTGGAAATTTTACACACTCATCAGACAGAATAGGTTCTCCCAGATGAAGCATGTTCTGAGACTTGCCCCTTAACTATTCCCCCTCATAATCGATACTTCTGTTATATAAAAGCAGAAATCAGTTCTTAGGCTATTTCCTAAAGCCGAACCAGGCACTCAGCCTCAAGTACCATAGGGCCAGGCAGGTTTTGCAAACGAATGCAGCAAGCTACAGCACAAATGTCTTGATGAATGGTGGTTGCTACCTGGCCTTCACCACACTCAGTACCCAGGAGGAAGGCAGCCGCGACTCACCTGATTGTTGACAAGTGGGCTGTGGACCCAGAGTTGCCGCATCTTTCCAATTTTCCAGGAGAAGCAGAAAAGCCCTCAGCTGGCCAAGACTGTGTGGGCTGGTTTCAGCTTTCAAGCTGTCTGGGGTTTGTTTTTTTGTTTGTTTGTTTATTTGCTTGTTTTATTTGTTTGCTTTTCTATTTTGTTTTTGTTTTTACTTCTGAGCTAAACTTTGTTCATCATTGTTGTAGGCACTGTTTTTACTCAAAATTATTTGGGTAACAATACTCACACATTCTTTCAACAACCACTTAACCCTCATTTATTTTTCATTCAGGAAATATTTTTTTAAGATATATTTATCTGGGGTGCCTGGCTGGCTCAGTCACTTAAGTGTCTGACTTCAGCTGGGGTTATGATCTCAGGGTCCTGTGTGGGGCTCTGTGCTCAGCAGGGAGTCTGCTTGAGGATTCTCTTTCTCCCTCTCCCTCTGCCTCTACTCCTGCACATGCGCTCCCTCTCCCTCTCTCTCTCTCTCTCTCTCTCTCTCTCTCTCTCTCTCTCTCTCATGTACGTGTGGAGGGGCAAAGGGAGAGAGAGAAGCAGACTCCCCACTGAGCGAGAAGCCTCACGCAAGGCTGGATCCCAGGACCCCAAGATGATGACCTGAGCAGAAATCTAGAGCCAGACGCTTAAGCGACTGAGCCAGCCAGGTGCCCCTCAGGAAATATTATTGAGTACATAATACAGTTGTCATGGATCATTGAGGCAGAAATAAGTATTCTAGGTAGGGTCACTCAACACATGTGGAGGAGTGTGTTAGCCTAGGACAGATCATTGAGTGATAATCCTCGTTCACTGCCATATAAATATTTGCTGAGCATCTATGATTTTGTTCCTCCTGTGTCAGTCACGAGGGATGCTATGATGACTGAAATAGGTCTCCGCTCAGGTTCACTTCTAGTTAGTAGATTGTCTCTCAGTGAGTCAGATGAGCTGAGCAAATGATAGAATCACAGGAAGGATTTAAAATAACACTATTTGGAGACCCACACATCTTCTTAGTTCAAGGGCAACTTTAGTTTTTCTGGATTGTATAAAGTCCAGCACAGATCACATGCACATGTAGGTGCTTAATAAATGCTCACTGAAGGTGATGATAATGAATTGAGATAAGGAAAATCTGAAACCACTCTCTAGGGATGTGGAATGCTTTAGAAAGAGTCCATGTGAGAGAAGACTAAAGGAATTGAGGTTACTTATACGGTATCACGGAGAAAAGAAAAGTATGGACAAAATAACCATCCTCAAATATCTAAAGAAATATTGTTCATGTGTTTTAAACATCAGTTCTTGTCTACTCAGGACAGGACATGAGGGAATGATCTTAAATGAGAACAGGAGGGACTTATTATCTATCAATGGGAGGGAACATAACTGAAAGGATTGTGAGATGGTGGAAGGCAACATGATTTTGAGAAAGGACGTGGTTATTTTAGGAACAGGGGCTGCTGATTATTACTGAGGAAATGTAGAGCTTGGGCCCTCCAGGTCAGCCAATTACTAGCTGTATGATCTTGAGGAAGTGATTTCATCTTTCTGAGGGTCAGTTCCGTGATTTGTTAAATGGGGATAATAGTATTTATTTATTGGATTGTTGTGAGGATTAAATTAGATTAGAGATGTAAAGGCATTAGGAACATCTGTGCCAGGCACAGAATAAGGTGCAACCAATGATGAATTATTCATTGCTATTAATCAGTGCTGGTCCTACCTGTGGGGAAAAAAACCACCACCACCACTCTACACAGAAACATAAGCTCTTTTCGGAGACATCAAACAAATAAATAGTGCTGTGTGTTGTGAGACTTACAGTCTCATCGAAAACACATGTTGTGAACACTCAGAAAGTGAAATAAAATAAGATTAAAATAACAGAGTCAGTAGAGTGAAGTGGTTAAGAGCATGGAGTCAATAAAGTATGTGAGCACTCAGAACAGTGCCTGCCACCCAGGAATTGTTTGCCCTTGACAAAACAAAACCACAGTGCAAGCCAAGGTCAATTTTTAAGTGAAAGCTTCCAAAAAGACCTATATGAGTTCTCTGGTGGGAGAAATTGCTCCAAATTAGTGTTTACCAAACAAACAGGTGGATAAGGTTTGAATGCATTAATCAGAAGGATCTTAGCTGTCTCAAGCAATGAGCAGTTATTCACTATTTGGATGTCCTAAGCTTTTATTTTTAAAACATTTGCAGGCACTACTTTGAATACCCTACTTGTCAGCTTCGAAGAAAGACATTTGTTTCTGATATTTTGAATACACCCAAGAAACAGTCCTCTACATTGTGATTGTAGTCTATAAACTTGACTTCATAGCAATCATAACTCTGCAGCACATTTAACTTACTAATATTTATTGAAATATTTTTAGCTGCAAAAACATTTTATGTTCACTATTATTTATTAATGCCCTGTTTTAAAATATTACACATAAAATTTATTCCAGTGCACATTAGTAAATAAATTATGCTTGTAATTTCTAATGCATTTTTAATTATAAATTTATCCATGTCTACCTTTATTTATGATAGTGGTGTCTCACTGTTGAACATACTGTATATTAATGGAGATACTGTTAATTATGCATTCTTAGAAGTTGCATTCGACAAAACATACGAGTCTGTTTTTTTATAACCTAAGTCCTGTTAACATCAATTATTTTAGGAGTTGGCACTCACAGTACTAGCTAACCTTTAGAGCAAGAAAAGATACTATTAGCAACCGGTTACAGGGCCCAGATTTGGGGAAAGGACGGCAATTATATATAAATGCAGCCAGAGAGATGCTATCTAACACCAGCCAGATGTTTCATTTTCACCCCAAGTATCTAAAAAGGGATCCTCACCAGAAATAGTATTCAGTGCAAAAACACAATAGAACAAAGCTCAGTGAATCTCTGCTGAGCCCCCAAAACTGGTCTGTACTTAAATAATATCTGCAAAGCATTGTTTTAAGATTTTCTAAAACTCACCTTATTTTTTTTTTAAGATTTTATTTATTTATTTCACAGAGAGAGACACAGCGAGAAAAGGAACACAAGCAGGGGGAATGGGGAAAGGGAGAAGCAGGCTTCCCACTGAGCAGGGAGCCTGATGCGGGGCTCCATCCCAGTACCCTGGGATCATGACCTGAGCCAAAGGCAGACACTTAACGACTGAGCCACCCAAGTGCCCCTCAAACTCACCTTATTATAAACAATACATTTGCTTTAAAAAATTCTTCACATTCAAATGTTATTTTAATTTGAAAAAAATACTATATTGCTCTGAAATTGTATACTTTTGGGGGACTTCCTTAAAATAGTTTGAATGGATTTTTGACTAATTTACTGTTGTCCAGAAATTGCTTTGTACCATAGAAGCGTAAATGCCTATGTTTTCCCTCTGGGAGGAAAAGGAGAAGAGGAGTGCCTGGGTGGCTCAGTTGGTTAAGCGTCTGCCTTTGGTTCAGGTCATGATCCCAGGGTCCTGGGATCGAGCCCCGCATCGGGCTCCCTGCTCGGCGGGAAGCCTGCTTCTCCCTTTCCCATTCCCCCTGCTTGTGTTCCCTCTCTCGCTGTCTCTCTCTATGTCAAATAAATAAAATCTTTAAAAAAAAAAAAAAGGAGAGGAAACCAAAATTGGGGAACTAGCAGGGAAACATATTCACATATATAAAATATTAAGAACACACATTTGCAGAGAAACTAGAAGGTGCCTCTATTTTCCCAGAGCTCTGTCAGGGTTTGAAAGAGTATTACTTTCATTCTATTATGTTTACTCTCAGCTTGTTGTTATAGGCTTAGCAAAGTGGTATTTTCCATGTGCAAATTCTGCTTCTACAAAATAAGATTTCCAATTGCTTCATTTCATGTGCATGTTTTGAGCGTCTTTTCATTTAACACACGTTTTATCAAGTGTTTATGGTGTTTTAAGATTTTAGTCTAAAAGGAAATAACAAACGTTCCTTTCCTTATGGCCTGTCAAGGAGACAGATGTATGTTGAAAGAACAGAAAATGTGATAAACATTGAACACAGAGAATGAGGCTCTTCATGTGGTCTAATAGGGAGAGGTGTTCTGGGAAAGCTTTCTGGAGGAAGCAGTATATGAATTTGGTCTTCAAAAATGAATAGAATATACTTAGAAATGGTTACAATGCCGTGTGTGTGTGTGTGTGTGTGTGTGTGTGTGTGTGTGTGTGTGTGTGTGTGTATGTGTTTTAAAAGCACTTGGGGGTTGGGGCGCCTGGATGGCGTAGTCAGTTGGGCAGCCGACTCTCGGTTTTGGCTCAGGTGGTGATCTCCGGGTCATGAGATTGAGCCCTGCGCTGGTCTCTGCACTCAGCGTAGAGTCTGCTCAGGACTCTCTCTCCCTCTGCCCCTCCCCCACTAAAAATAAATACATCTTAAAAAAAGAAAGCACGTTGGGGTTTATCCTTTTATAATATTGCCACATGTTGTATAGAAACCTAAGATAGCCACTAGAGAGCCACAAGGTGCCCTGGGTCACATCTCTAGCCATCTTAGACCTACCAACCATTCTGGCTGCCATCGACCGAAAGACAAGACTGGCAGAACTGCCCACCAACCCACAAAATCTCAAGAAATAAGAAATGGTTGTTGTTTTAAGCCACAAAGAAGAAGGAAGAGGAGGAGAAGGAAGAGGAGGAAAAGGTGCAAGAAAGGGAGTAGTTTACTGAGTAGAAAGGGATAGGGCAACTGAGGTTTGAGCAGGAATTGTGGAAAGCAAATGCATAAGGGCCCTGATTCTTGCTGCCGATCTTGGTGTGCTATGCCATAAGAGTTGGCATTTATAGAACACTTCTGTCTGCCAGACAATGTTCTAAGCAGTCTCCACACAGTACCTCCTTGAATCCTCACAACAACCTAGATGAAAGAACTGAGATATAGAGAAAGCAAATAACTTATTGGAGGCACACAGCCAATGGGTGTCTTTGAACCTTGGTCCATTGCCCCTGTTCTAATCCTGGAGACCAGAAGAAAATGAACCTCCAGCCTCTACTATGGTCTCCTCCTTGCAATTGGTGTATCTACTCTCTTCCTCATCTACCTACCTTCCCAACACTGTCCCAGTGGGTTTCCTTTTCACCCTATGTCTATGCATCATCCTGGGAGCTTTTTTTTTTAAAAAAATATTTTATTTATTTGAGAGAGAGAATGAGCTAGAGAGAGTACATGAGAGGGGGGAGGGTCAGAGGGAGAAGCAGACTCCCCACCGAGCAGGGAGCCCAATGCGGGACTTGATCCCAGGACTCCAGGATCGTGACCTGAGCCGAAGGCAGTAGCCCAACCAACTGAGCCACCCAGGCGCCCATCCTGGGAGCTTTTGAGGTCCACATGGCATCTCAGTTCCTTGACTCTCTCTCTCTCTCTCTCTTGTTTTAGATTTTATTTATTTATTTTAGAGGGAGAGAAAGCAAGAGTGGGGAGAGGGGCAGAGGGGATTTTCCCAAGCCGACTCCACGCTGAGCATGGAGCCCCATGAGGGGCTCAATCTCACAACCCTGAGATCATGACCCAAGCTGAAATCAAGAATCCAATGCTTAACCGACTGAGCCCCCAGGTGCTCAGCCCCCTGTCTCATTTTCAGTAACTTTTTCCTCCATTCTACTTCAGCAAGGACCTCACTCTCACATGGCTCTTCATCTGAGGTTATTAAGACATCCATCTCTGAGGATAACCTCCATCTTCCTGCCTTACTTCACTAGTGACCTTCATCTCGTTTGTTCTGGGACCTACAGGCCAGTGACATGAGCCTTTCTGGAATTCTCTTATATACGTAGCCACCATCCATTCTGTGGCCCTTTAAAAAGCACTCTAAAAAGCTAAGGTCGTAAGCTCCTTGACCCCATCACACCTGCCTGGCAAAACTGCTTCTTCAGGGGTGCCTGGGTGGCTCAGTCATTAAGCGTCTGCCTTTGGGCCAAGATCCCAGGGTCCTGGGATAGAGCCCTGAATCGGCTCCCTGCTCGGCGGGAAGCCTGCTTCTCCCTCTCCCACTCCCCCTGCTTGTGTTCCCTCTCTCGCCGTCTCTCTCTCTGTCATATAAATAAACAAAATATTAAAAAAACAAACAAACTGCTTCTTCGGATCAAACCAATTGCTTACTCTTTGTGTGCCTGAATCTTGACTGTTGAAACTAACAGTTTTAGAAAAATCACACAAACCATTATAATAGTATCACCATAAATTCAGAGTCTCCATTCTCAGTGGAGTCCCCAACATTGTCCTTGAAATCTTATCATATTTCCCTGCACTCCACTTGCCCACTATTTCAAATTCAGTCAAACTTGACTATAAGTTTCATGAGGGCGGAGTTCGTCTGGTTTTTTTTCACCACTGAATCTCCAGTGCCTAGGATAAACTTAATACATATGCACTCAATCAGTATCTGTTCACAGTAGTGGTAAGCACATTATGTAAATGTTAGTAAATGTTAGCTATGTGCCAGGCTCTATTCTATGTGAGTTATATGTATTAACTCATTTAATCCTCATGACAACCCAATGAGGTTAGTTAGGACTTTTGTCATTCCCATTTTACAGATAAGGAAATTCATAGCAGCTGCTTGAAAAATGGAAGTCACAAAACTAGTGAAGGTACAGTTCCATAGAACCTGTACAAGCTTAGAGGGCCCAGTTGATTTCAGTTTTAGATAGGTTGAGTTTTATGTGTCTGAGAGACAAACAGCAGCTGTGCTTCCGACTGGAGCTCAAGAGGAAAGTGAAAATGAAGATTAATATTTAGGAGGGGACAGCTAACCCGGTGACCTTGGAAAACGGATTTTCAAACCTTGTTGACACACTTTGCTTTAGCAGAACACATCCAACAGGTCCCCAGTGGAACTGTGGTGGTGTGTGTGCAAGAGAGCATTTGGGAATCAAGGTTCTTTTTTTACCCTGTTTGAGCTAAGAGATCAATCCCATATTTGAAAACATGGGGGATGATACCTCTTGTATTTGTTGGTGACTTTAATATGTGTAATGATGTCCCAGGGCTGAAATTCAGCCTTTTTTTTTTTTTTTCCTTTTGCTAAGGTGAATTTTTGAGAGGCTTTCTGGGCCATCTCTCAGATAGGAGAGAGATCCTATCACTGCACTACTTGAGTCCTTCTTTCCCCTTCACGGTGTCTTCCCCTGGTTCTGTCAGGAGAGAGACCACCAACAGTGAGTTCCTGTTCTGTGCCAGTCCTCTTATCTCATGGAAACCTCCCTTCAGTTCTTTAAAAAAAATTTTTTTTTCATTTTTTTTTTTTGGAAGTATAGTTAACATACAATTCCCTGCAGTTCTTGAGGAAGATAGTTATTTCCATTTTAAGATAACAAGGGTAATAACTAACATTTACTAGGTATTTATGAGTCAGGCACTGTCCTAAGTGCTTTACAAGCATCATCCCATTCCATTCTCACAGGAATACTCTAAAACTGGAACTACTGTATGGATGAGAAAACCGAGAGTCAAGAGAGGAGAAGGAATCTCGTCACTCATTTCTGGATGAATTCAGGGCTTTTTTCCATGGAGAAAGGAGAAGGAGATTTGAAGGAGAACGAAGGAGAACCCTAATGTTGATTTCTATCCGACGCAAAACCACCGGCTGGTGAGTCCCGCCAGATTCCCAGCTAACTATCTGTGATTCAGGCCTTACCCGGATCGCAGAAGTCCGGCGCATGCGTACGGCCTCCTCTTCGGCCCCGCCCCCTGGGAGAGCGTCGCTCCTTGCTCTCTGCTCTGGGGCTTGCGCACTACGTCCCCAGCCAGCGGCTTCTTCCCGGTCTGGGACTTCCGGTTCGCGGGGTGCGGTTCCGGGTCGTGGCGCGGCTCGGGGCAACGGGGCTGCTGCTCGGCCGGCCGGCGGCAGCGAACAGTAGGGGCATGAGGGCGAGCCGGGAAAGCGGCAGTTGAGCCCGCGGGGAGGAGCGCCAGTCCCCAAGGATTCCGAGAGTGCGGAGCTCGGGGCAGGGGCCGGGAGGCGCGGGGAAGCTGGGCCCTTCCCTCAGGAACGTGTCCCGGGGCCGAGCCGGCCCGTAGTGTGGCAGCAGCTTCAGGTAAAGGTTGCCCCAGCCGCTAGCTCCCTCGCTCACTCTCCCGTCAGCCCACCGGAGGAGCCTGGCGGCCCTCCTCACTCCTCCGCTCTGGGTGTTGCCCCGGGTTGGGGGGGGTGGGTAGCCTGCCTGGCCCTTGATCAGGTCTCCATTGAGCGTCCGTTTCCTTGTCCTTTACAGAACTGGAGGCTGCTGTGAGCCTGACAGCTGGGTGTGTGATTGGGGGAGGAGAAGCCAGGGGACTGGGTAATGTTGGGTGGGGGGAGGGCTGGCTCCGGTAGTTTCTGGCCCTACCACTTGGCAACATCTAGGTGTTCTAATCTTCATAACATGAAAATTGTTTTTCAAGCATTGTCTGTGTGGTTCCTGTTTCCTTAGATCCCCTTCTCCCCAATTGTCCCAAAGGAGTAAGCCTCGCAAAACTTTTTTTTTCCTACCTGGAGTGCTGCTGGAACTTGGATTCAGCTTTTTATGAGAATGGCAAGGAGTCTTCTAAATCTAGTTAAGGCTAAAAAAAAATATGTAGTTTAAACAAGATTATTACTTTAACTGAAGACCCAAAAGTTGACTCAGAAATTGGTTAAAATTTTATTTGGAATGAATGCAAGTAATTTTTGAAGCCTGTCACAGTACATGGCACTGCGCAGAGCATCACTTTATAAACCCAAACCAGCAAAGTTAAAAACTTTCCCAAGTGTAAAGAAATGGAGACAGGTCTTAACACACATCAGTTAAAACAAAGTCAACATTCTCATTCTGTTTGTCACAAGCAAAAGGGGAGGATTATTAATTTAAAAACCTAGTAGAACAGGAAAAGTTGGCACCATGTTTTATTCCTCATTTTGTGAGCCCACACAAGGTGCTTAGTAAATGCTGAAAGAGTTCTTGATGAAGCATTGATTATTGTGTTCATCTTTTTCAGTTTACACACTTGCAAGTTTGCTGGAGCTTGTGAGGCATGCTAGTGGCCCCTTTGTTATTTAGTTTTGTGCTCCTATCTACTTTAAGTTACTGTGATGCCAGACTACTCACACTATATACCTCTTGATCAGGCTCCAGCTTATGCTTGAAAAAGTCCCCTTCCTTAATTCCCTACCCCAGTCCTTTACTCTAGATAAGTAGGACCTGAAATCACCTTTGTTTTCTCTTTGTCCATTGTTTTTTGGTAGGACATTCTCCCTGCCTAAGTTTCTCCTTTTCTGTTTCCACTTTTGAGATGTTACCTGGGGCCCAGCAGAAATTGGTCTCCGTCAACCAATTCGGGACAACCCCAGTTGGAAAAGATTCCTTGTCTGGAATCCTATAAATACTCATAATAATTTCAAACATTTACTGAGAATATACCAGGTATCATGCTAGACAATGTATGGGTAAATAAGACTCAGTCCTTGCCTGCAGGGTGCTCAATTTAGTGAGAGAGATAAGGAAATCCAAGACAGTGATAAGTACACTGTGTGAAGGTTCTTTCTGTGATACAGTGATAGCACAGAAGTAGGGGTGGGTCATTAACTTTTGAGGAGTGTGCTATGGTTAGGTAATGCTTCATAATGTGGGGTTAACTAACTATTATTTACTATGTGCTGAAACTATAGGTTTTTCTTATTTAATCATTTTAACCTCAATTTATAGATAGGAAGATTCAGGATAAATTACATATGTGGTATGAGACAGAGGCAGGATTCAAACCCAGGTCTGTCTGATGCCTACATCTGTTCTTTTTTTCATTATGTGCTCTGCCTTCTTTCACACACCATAACACTATATACAAGTACATATTGAAGAAACTATAAAAGAAAGAATATGAATGTCAAAATAAATGGTACAGATAGTCCTTTAAATGTAGAGAAGGCTGTGATCTTCCAAGGTCAGAAGGTGGCAGGTGGGTCAGTTCAACTTTGAATATGAGCATGGAAGACCTATAGAGAGTAACATGGACTCTGGATTCAGTTCCTTGTCCCTCCTCTTACTCCTTGACCTTTGGCAAGTTTCTTAATTCCAATCATTACTTTGCTCAAGTATGGGTTGGGGTAGGGGGATAATACTGATCTCATAGAGTGTTGTGAATATTTAATGAGCTAATGTGGATAAAGGGCCTGATACATGGTTAATGTCCCCTGAAATGATAGTTGTAAGATGCAAAGATGCAATGTCTATGATGGTTTTAGAGTGGTGAGTAGATCAGACTGAATAAAGCAAGCCATTGCTTCTTTTGCTGGGGTACTGCGAAGTAAATTGGACGGTCTGTAGGAGTCAGTCAGTGAGGGCTTCAGTGTCAGTCAAGAGAGGTAAAGTCCAGTTTCTGCTCATAATTTTCCAGTTAATAAATGTTTTGACGATCTCTGATTCATTCAGCAATGCCAGGGAAAATGTTAAGAACCTAGGATGCAAAAAGGAATAAAACCAGTGCCCACCCTGAGGTGGCTGACATTCCAGTGGGGGAGATGTAAGTATGTGCAGGTAAACTGTAGTAACGTACTGTAGGTACTATGATAGCAATCCCCACGGAGTACTGTAGAGCAGGAGGGAACCCTGATAATGGTAGTTAATGAGCACTTCCTGTGTGCTGGCATTGTGTTAAATGCATTGTCTCATTCCTGTACAGAAAGGTGTTGTTAGCATCCTGTTTCTACAGATGAGGAAACTAGAGTGCAGAGAAGTTAAATAAGTTCCTTGAGTTTATGCAGCTGTTGGAGCTATGAGTAGAAGAGATTGTCTGCTAGACTTTGGTATCTTTACTCTTTGTGATATGGATGGGTGGATGGGGACCCTCTGACGAGACTTCAGAGAGATGCTGGCCCTTGAGCCTTAGCTTCAGAGTAGCTTCGGTGTGCTAGACACTATGCTAGACAGCAGGGATAATGAGTGAATGTGGCTGCTGCTCAAGCTCATGGCCTCATCTGTCATGGTAAAAATAATATATATATTTTGGTGGAGTGGGGAGTGGTTTTGTTTATTGACTCTTAACTGAAGACTAGAAATTTGCAGTTCAGTGGATTTGTATATATATTTCAGCGGAAGAGGATTTGCTGGAAATCTGTTTCTCTGATGTATAGGCTTTATTGTTAAAGACATAGCAATAGATACCAAATTATATGCCTAGGAATTCTGTCACATTGCATTTTTTTTCCCCAGAGGAGGTGCCCTGATCTTGTGTTTTCTGTGAGTTTGAGGTTTTAGAGAAGTTTTGACTCAAAAGTTAGCACATTTCAGCTTGTGCTAAATTTAAAACAATTGAGCACATATATTTTAGTCATTGTTAAATGTTTTTGTATATCTTGCTTCCTTCAGTCTTTGTGCTTCTATGAGATAGGTGGTATTACCCCCATTGAACACATGAGCAACCTGAAACTTGGTGGTTAAATATATTGCCCAACTCACATAGCCAGTGAGTGATAACACCAGAAAAAATAGGCCAAAAAAGAGTAAACAAATATTGATTAGTTCTCTTTTGAGCATGTCGTCAGGGTTCTCCAGCTCAAGTGCCCATGATGAGGAGTAGGCCAGACCTTGGTGGATTAGATGGCATATGACTAGTCTGAAGGTAGCAGTTGCTGCTCAGCTTCACTTGCTTATTGCTGGGTGACGAAGGGGTCTGGTGTCCCTGGATCTTCTGAAAGAGGATATTCTTTTTGTTTTTTATTTATTTTAAAAATTTTTTATTTTAATCCCGATGAGGGATAATATTCTTTTTTGGGGGGGGGGAATAATATTCTTGAGGGAGCATTCAAAAGATGCTGAAAATCTGGATTTTAATTACTTAATTTTAAAATTTGCCATTTAAAAAATTATTGTATGACCAAAACACATCTGTGGGCTACGTACAGTCCAGGCTGCCTGATTATGAACTCTGATCTACCTGATGGCTGAAATTTTGGTACCCACTGTTCAAAGCAGGAGGTATAATACATGTAATGGTTATTGATCAGAAATCTGGTAAATTGCCAGAGTAAGAGTGCATTGTAATTAACTGATACTGATTATATTTGGGGAAGTGGCAGGGTGAATACTTTTATTATATAATCAGGCTAATTTTCAGGGAGGATGGGGTTTAGATGAGATGACCTTGTAATACTTTTGTGTTCTTAGCACTTTAAATGCTACCAGATTCTTGTCTTTTGGTCCTCTTTACAGTACGTGAAGTGAACAAGGAGGATAATCATAACCTCTTGAGATGAAGAAACTGGTGCCCAGTGAATGACAGTTTAGTAGAAAGTGCACCAGATTGAGAGGGACTTGAATTCTGAATATAGTATGCCACTAACAGCCTTTTGATTTTGGTCAAGTCATTTACAAATCCTTGTATCTTTTTCCCATCGGGATGATAATGAGGAGCTCGACTCAAGTCCTGCTAAGGTCTTTACAGGATGCCAAGCTTCCTGATTCTAATTGACACTCTTAAAGTCACACAAGTGATTACTGGCAGACCCCAGTGGAGAATGGTTCAAATCTAAAATTCTGCTCCTTCTCTCATGATGGCAGGTAGGGAGCCACTGCTCAGCTTTTCCCTCTGTTCTTTGTTCATCACTCATTCTGGGAAAGGACCTTGATAGGCCACGTGCTTCCCAAATGCATATAGTGGTTTGTTGACTTTTTATACACAAGATTGAAAGGGGGCATAGAGACACCCAACATAGTGAGAGAAATATGGTCAGGGAGTTCCCAAGCCCAAGGGTTTAATTTATTTTTATTTTATTTTATTTTATTTTATTTTTTAAAGATTTTTAATTTATTTTTTGACAGGGACAGCGAGAGAGGGAACACAAGCAGGGGGAGTGGGAGAGGGAGAAGCAGGCCTCCCGCAGAGCGGGGAGCCTGATGCGGGCTGATCCCAGGACCCTGGGATCATGACCTGAGCCGAAGGCAGATGCTTAACGACTGAGCCACCCGGGCGCCCCTATTTTTATTTTAATACCCAGCTTCCACAAGGTGAGAACTGAAGAAATATTATTCTTCTAGATACTTGTTTTCATTCATACTCTATTGTATAAGGAAATAGCATAGAATATAAAAATGAAGAAAATAAATCCTGACCAGTCACTCAAAATTTATTATCTCTAGTTGGCAGCAGTCTAGGTATACAGAGGAAATAGATTTAATATAGGAAACAAAATTTGGACCCAAAGAAGAAAACAGTTTTAAGTAATTGAAAGTGTGAAAAATGGGAGAAACCACTTAAACAACAAAACTTAAATTCTCGAAACAGCAAGAAGATACTAGAGTAACTATTGGAATTAGATTATAGTAATTGCTTGTGAAATAAATTATTATGTCACATTTACCCCTAAAATATGCAGTGTTAGATTCATATCTTATACTTGAGTGTATTTTTATATATTTGGATATATTTTTATTATATGCTTTTACTGATGCAGACAAAATGAACTGAATGTGTAAAACTTCAAAAAAATAACATTTTTTAGTTCCCTGTGGACTTAAGGTACTGTATTATAAATAAGTACTCTTTCAGTAGAGAAAATGGTAGAAAATTGTTGGAAAGAATAGTTTTATTTTTATAGCAATTAAAAAAAATAAAACAGTAAATTTTTAATCTGAACTTTAGTTGCTGATGTAAAGGAGACTAACAAAGAAGACCCGAGATTGAATCTTGAAGCGATGTGAGGTGGGGCTTTAGAGTCCCAGCCACCTGGATTGGAATGCTGGCTCTGTCAGTTATTAACTGTGTGAGCTGGACAGTCTGCAAACTGAGGCCAACACCGCCAGTCTCATCTGATGCTTGGGAGGATGAAATGAAACCACTTATGTGAGTACCTGGTACTATGATGCTTCTGGAGAGATGCAGGTACCAGCGTGCAGGGGCATAACACATTCAGATACAGTATAATGTGATGAGAAGTGACTCTGTGGAGTAGTTGTGAAGAAGTGAGACTCATTTTCATGTCTGGATTAAGGGATGAGTCTCGTTTGTTGCTAGTTGTGCTTTGTGATGTAGCGTGCCTACCAAGCATGCACTGTTGAGGAGGTATCTCAGTATGCTTTTTTAGGTGTAGGGTTGAATGAAGTCATCTGTTTAGGTTAAATGAATTGACCTGTTAAATAACAATAAAGACTTCCAATTGCTTATATTACCTTTTTTTGTTGTGCCCATTACTGCCCTTTGAAGTTGTTAAAACAAGAGATATTATGCTCTCCTTGTCTCCATCTTAACAAATGCTGAAACTGAAGCTTAAGAAGTAAAGTGATTGAAGGCAGAAAGCTGATAATGACAAAGCTTGGATTCAAACCTTTGGTTTTGTTGTTGTTTTTTACTCTGAACACAGTGCTTTTGCCACTATTTGTGCTGTTTTAGATTTGGTTTCTGGCCCTTGTTTCAGAACAGTCATCAACTATGGCCCTTCTTACTCCTTTAAACTTAATGCCTGCAGAAAGTTGTTATTGATTATATTGTGTAAGCGTTTGGTTACAGGTATAATCTTATAATATGAAGTTTAAAAATTTAATAAAACTCTAATCATAATACTTATGGCTAGCAGAGATTGGTTACAAATATATTGCTAGTGGGAATATTAATTGGTGAAAATTTTCTGGAGAGCACCTTGGCATTATTTATCCAAGCCTTAAAAAATAAAGTCATGCAAGCCTTTTGAGCTTGTAATTCCATTTTTAGAATTTTTTTTCAAGTTTTTATTTAAATTCCAGTTAGTTAGCATACAGTGTAATGTTAGTTTCAGGTGTAGAATTTAGTGATTCATCACTTACATATGACACCCAGGGCTCACCAAGTGCCCTCCTTAATCCCCATCACCCATTTGGCCCTTCCCCCTGCCCACCTCCCTTCCAGCAACCCTCTGTTCTCTGTAGTTAAGAGTCTGTTTTATGGTTCGCCTCTCTTTTTCCTGCCTATGTTTATATGTTTTGTAGAAATTTTTGGTAAAGAAATAATCAGATATGTGGGAAAATAATTATGTTGCAAGATGTTCACTGCCGCAGTACTTAGATCAGCAAAAATTAGAAACAACTTTAGTAGTTAACAAAGAGAAATTATGGAAAGGCCATTGAATGGAAGTATTGTGCAGTCATCTTAGATTTTTATTTTTTTATTTTTTATTTTTTTAAAGATTTTATTTATTCATGAGAGACACAGAGAGAGAGAGAGGCAGAGGGAGAAGCAGGCCCCCAAGGAGCAGGGAGCCCGATGTGGGACTTGATCCCAGGACTCCAGGATCATGACCTGAGCCGAAGACAGACGCTTAACCATCTGAGCCACCCAGGCACCCAGTCATCTTAGATTTTTAGAAGAATTTTAGTGACATTAATTTGTTCATCATGTAATATACAGTGAAGAGATATAAAACTATATAAAGTACAATCTTAATTATATCAAACATATATGCAAAGGAAAAGAAGAAATAGATGGCGAGATTATGTCTTTATACTTTTCTCTGTTTTCCAAAGTATTCTCTGATAAATATAAATTATTTTTTGATAAAATCATTTTAGTTTAAGCTTAGTATTAAGAAATATGAGTAGAGCTGGTGAAAATCATTTTGATCAAAAACTTTTCACTAATGCAGGTGATCTGAAGTAATAAATGGGTTGTTATTTTCAAGTCTTTTTTTTTAAAGATTTTATTTATTTATTTATTTGAAAGAGAGAGAGAGTGAGTGAAAGAGCACGAGCCAGGGAAGAGGGAGAGGGAGAGGGACAAACAGACTCCCCACTAAGCAGGGAGCCCGACATGGGGCTCAATCCCAGGACCCTGGGATCATGACTGAGCCAAAGGCAGCCACTCAACCAACTGAGCCACCCAGGTGTCCCTCAAAGTTAGTTTTAACCTCGGTTTACATTTAACATGTGGTTTCGGGGCGCCTGGGTGGCTCAGTCAGTTAAGCATCTGCCTTCGGCTCAGGTCATGATCCCAGGGTCCTGGGATCAAACCCCACATCGGGGCTTCCTGCTCAGCAGGGAGTCTGCTTCTCCCTCTGCCCCTCCCCCCTACTCCTGCTCTCTCTCTCTCTCTCTCTCTCTCTCTCAAATAAATAAAATCTTAAAAAAAAGAATATGGTTTCATGTGTGTTGACATAAATGATGTTGAGGTTCCCAGGCTAGCCTTTCTCTCCTCCCCCAAAATCCTATTTAAGACAATATCATGGAAGAAGAGTTGTATTTGTGTTGGTGGTACCAGTGTCCTCTTTAGTGGCCAATGGGACTGTTGGTAGCCTTGTGACAGCTATCTTTCAGAGTACACTCCTATCTGTGAGGTTGGACATTGTTATATGGAGCTTTTATGTGAATTGAATGCTTATATACTGGGAAGTGCTTTTTTGGTATGGGAAATTATAAGTGTGACTTTCTCACTTTTTCTAAGAAAAAGGTCAAAGTTTGGGTTTTAATTTTTATGGTAACAGTATTAACAGTGCTTTTCTCATTGTCATGTATTTCATAATTGAAATTGCAGTCGTTTCAGCATGTACATACCAGCAGGATGGCCAGTTAGGGTGGTTGTTGTCATGGTTGTTGTTGTAAATGGTAATTCTCTTATATACAATATAAAAAACATGCAGAAATTTTAACGATGTATTTGAGTATATTTAAATTGGGAAAATACCAGGCAAGATGTTTCTTTTTGTAAACTGCTTCTGTCCAAAGCATTCTGTATATTATCAGAATGAAAAATGACAGCACTTTGTCATCTGTTCAAATTGATATTGCACTCTATGCAATGACAGCTGAAAAAGCCCACAGGTGCCATATAAAGAGGTGACCATGTTGTCATATTTCATTTCGGCATCCCTCTGCAAAGCCATAATTACCTAATTAGGTTGTTAATTAGGAGATTAGCATTTCACTATATTGATAGAATGCTCTTTACTGGTGTGGGGCTAGATACAGATTTGTCTGCCCTAATTTATAATCTCTGCCTTTTTTGTACTTATTTATTTGCTTAAGTTCCTGATGTGGGGCAATTCGGTTTACCTGAGAAACAGTTTGTTTATAAGCTAATGATGCTTTGATCACTGGATTAAAAGTTGCTGAGTTAAAATGTGAACAGAATTAAAAGGGTGGTCACATCCCGAAAACGATAATAAAAATTCTGAGTTGGTAAAATCTGTATGCTCGTTAGCATAGGCAACAATACATAACAAGAAATAAAATTGTTGGTATAAAAAAAAATCCAAAATCTAAAACTCAGTCTGAAATGTGATGGAGATTTATTTACCCTAAACTAGGCGAAGGCAATTATTTAGTTATCTTGAATAACAAATGTCTATCATTTACACTGGAGACTTATAAAATATGTTAAGTATTTTGAACATGTTTCAGAAACTGAAGCTTGGTTAATGACTTTGGAACAAATATATTCAGTCTTCAGTTTAGACTTCCTTAGGTAGTCATCATGCATCAGGGTTTATTTCATTTGTTTCTTCTGTCCATTAGTCTGTGCTTGGAACGTTCTCTTCTCAGGGCCTTTGCAGTCCTGAGTGCTTCTGGAATTTGAAGTATTTCAGAGTAACCTTCACTCAGTGAACTATGTGGAGTAAGCGGCTTATCTGTCAAGTGTTTCTAACCTTTTTTTGTGGGAGCAGGGTAGGGGCCAGCAAAATAATGATTTTCATGTATTTTCACTCTAGTGCATGCTTTGACTATAATGCTTGTAATTTGCGTTATATGTACCTTTTCTGATCTTTCCAGTTACGGAGATTCACAGTTTTAGGAGCACAGTGTTAGGAGCGCCATTCCCACTGTGGTAGTAGTTTAGCTCCTTTTGATATAATCACAATGAGAGCCGTTGTTGTAGAAAGTGCATGTGTACTTAAGTCCTTTTTCTGTGCAGTTGTTAGGAAGAATTGCGTTTGTTTATATCTGTAATATTCTTCACAATGAAAACATATTTTAAAATATTTGTATATGAAGAAAATAACATGTGAAATCTTTTAGTCAAGATTTTGCTTAATTGTAATCCTTCATGTATTGGTCAATATCTGCTGACTATACGTGAGGCACTAGGCATATGTCTGGGAATTGAGCAATGAAGACTCCATACACCAACACTGCTATCGTGGGACTTGCAGTCTAGTACAGACTAGTTTGAGAAATGTTTAGTAATGGGAGTGAAGGTGAGTATGGAGGAGTACCTACTCTGGACTTGATAAGGTCAGACCTTCCTGGGGCAGGTGAAGTCTGAATTGGGATCTGAAGGGTGAAAGAGCAAACTGAGCCGGTGGAAGGATGGAGAAAACTGTCCTAGACAGAAGGAGTATACGTTCAAAAGCTTGAAAAAAACCTGAAACCTGAGTTTGGCTGGAGTAAAAAGAAGTAAAGGGGTAAGTAGAAGATGGAGCTGCAGATGTAGGCAAGGTTCAGTTTTATTAAAGAGTTTGGGAGGTCACCATAGGATTTTAAGACAAGTTAGGAAACAAGTTAGGTGAGGGCACCTGGGTGGCTCAGATGGTTAAGCGTCTGCCTTCGGCTCAGGTCATGATCCCAGGGTCCTGGGATCGAGTCCTGCATCGGGCTCCCTGCTCCTTGGGAGCCTGCTTCTCCCTCTGCTTCTCTCTCTCTCTCTCTCCCCCTCTGTCTCTCATGAATAAGTAAATAAAATCTTAAAAAAAAAAAAGGAAACAAGTTAGGTGAGAGATGGTGGCTTGAATAGGTTATGGAGATAAAGAAAAGTGAATGAAATCTAAAGCAAGAAGAGGATGCATAGTATTAACTAAATGGCTGTAGGTTTCACAGAAAGAAAGGAGTCAAGGATTCTAATTTGGACATTGTAATTGTTTTATAATTTTGAGTGTAAGAATGTACTTTAGTACATCAGAAAGAAGAAGTCATGAGACTTCTTTTCCAATATGACCAAAACATGAGCAGTACGACCAACTAGTTTTCTTTCAGGTGAGTTGGGAAGAGTATTCATATTTGAGTCGCTTTTGGTTCCTGCATTGTGACAGCAGCCTTGTGGGGTATGCAATAATATCTTACTGAAGTCCAGAGAAACTGAGATTTTTCCCGGCTTTCTGTTGCTGGGTTACTGGGTGGTGGAATTGGGAGCACACCATAGCTCTGCAGAGCCTTGTGTTTTCTACCATGCCATGTTGCCTTTCTGGTGTTATCCCCTTCTGTTTGTTTATTCCAAAGCGAAGAGAAGTACTCCCTAAGGACCAGTTGCTGACAGAGGTATTGTGTTGTTAACTCTGTGGCTTCTTCTGCCCAGCTCTAGTGTGGATTAAAATGTCTGGTGCTTTGGTAGGAGAAGCTGCTCCAGCACTTGAGTGTTTCAGCAAAGTCCCAAGATTCTGTTGGGATTTCTGGTACTAAGATTTAATCTTCCTCAACTAGAAATGTCGATTAGCTACCTCCACACAAGTTCACTAACATATATGAAAGTTCTCCTTTTCCTGAGGAAAAGACTTGGAAGCTCCCACTTTTGCGTGAGGAATTTCATCTCTCTTTGATATAATCAACATATATTGCAACGTGTTTAAAGAATTTCATGGTTACCAAAAAAAACACAATTTCATGGTTACAGTTGCCACCACTGTTCAGTTAAGTGATTTGTTGGCATCGTTATGTTAGAATAGCCTGAAGTAGAAGAAATCTAGGATGCAGCATGGATTCTAGCCTTCCTGTGTTTCTGCTCCCCCACACCCATTTTAAAAATTGGGATATAATTCTTAATGCCATGAAATTCTCCCCTTTAAAGTATACAGTTTAATTTTCACAAAGTTATATAACCATCATCACTATATAATTCGAGAACATTTTTATCACCCAAAAGGAAACCCCATACCCATAAGTAGTCACTCCTCATTCCTCCTTCCCACAGCCCCTGGCAACCATTAATCTACTTTCAGTGAACCTTTCATATAAATGGAGTCATACATTATGTGGCCTTTTGTGTTTGGCTTCTTTTACTTAGCATAATATTTTCAAGGTTCAAATATGTTGTAGCATGTGTCAGTACTTCATTCCTTTTTATTGCTGAGTAATATTCCATTGAATGGAGAGACCACATTTTGCTTATCCATTCATGAGTTGAGGGAGATATGTTTTTTTCCTACTCTTTGGCTATTGTGAATAATACTGCTGTGAACATTCCTGTGCAAGTTTTTGTGTGAACATATGTTTTCTGTTCTTTAAAATGGATTACAGGGTCATATGGTAACTCTGCTTAACATTTTGAAGAACTGCCAACCATTTTACATTCTCACCAGCAGAGTATAAGGTCTGCCCCCTTTTTGCTTCTGCTCTCTTCAGACTCTGTTGCTCTGGTCTGGGGTGGACGCAACCTTAGGTTCTAAGACTTCCATGAGCCCCTTGATAAATGGGAAATATTCCATTTTTCTTGTTCCACCAGGTTTATTCTTCAAACATGTATGTACCAGGGCTTATATTGGGTATTAGTGACAGGAAGCCAAATAAGGCTTTTGGTCTTTTCCTCTGAAGGACTTCGCAGTCCAGTGTTTGGAGCTTCTTACTAGGTAATGGGGGAGAGGGAAAAGCCAGTGAAGAAACTAACTGCCTAGGAATTTGTGAATTTCCAGAGCATGTGTGTCACTTTTTTGTTGTAGTCTCCCAGATTCATTCAGACCTCATTCCTGGGCTGTCAGGTTTACATCATGATGAATCTCTATTTGGGTACTCCATAGATATCTCAAGTTCACTGTGTTTGAAACATCATTCCTCATTTTCCCTCCACCTGTTAAGCTGTTCCTACTTTTGAGTTTACAGTCTCGTTTGTTGGCACTATCATGCAGGCCATGGAGTCTCCTCTTCTCCTTAACTCCCCATATCCAGTCACTCAGTTCTAGCAGTTTTATTTTCTATATATTTCTTATCTTTTTCTTAAATTTTTAGACCTATCTTTCACTGCCTTACGTCAGATTTCATCATCTTTCCCTGAGCTGTAGTCACAGCCTCATAACTAATCTTATGTCTTGTCTATCAGATTAATCTGTGCACCTGCCAGAACAGTCTCTCTGAAATGCTCATCTAATCAGCAACTTTGAACTCTATGTAGTTTTAGTTACTAAATACACATTCTGCTGTTTCTTGTTTTAATGCCTTTTCTCATGTTGTCTCTTCTACTTGGAAGAGATGAGTTTGTTGCTTTGATCCTTCTTCCAGCCATCCAACTTCTTATCTTTGAAGATTCATCGTAGAACAAGGAATAACTACAATAATAATAGTAGATGTTTGTATATGTTTACCATGGGCCAGACACTGTTCTCTGCACATAACATGTGAATTTATTAAATCCTCCCAACAGTCCTATGAGATGGGCACCAAAATTATTCTGTTTACAGATGTGGAAACAGAGGCACTGAAATTGTTACTTTGCCCACAGTGAGTGAGTAGCTGAGTTCAGATTTGAACCCAGGCAATCTGATGCTTGATTGCTTGCTCTTTGTCTCTCCTACCTACCTTTTGTCAGCCTACCCAATTCTCTGTGCTTCCCCCACCTCAAAAGTTAGTTATATCTTCCTGCTTCTGTAATAACCCATGCATGGCCTGATGTTAATCTGTAGTCCATAGAATAGATCTGGAGCAAATTTTATTTTAAACATTTTTGATCAAGGAGGCAGCATTATAGATTATTTAATCGCCAGCCCCCTCCCCATTCTTAAGGTGACTGAGTTGGAAGTGATCATTCTCCATTATCTTGATCTTAGTCGTTCATCTCTTGAAGGCTTGTCTGAATATCTAGTTTTATTTAGATATTTTTCCTTTGTGTTTCCGTAATACTTTGTTATAGAATCCTCTAGCATCGTTCTCACTCTTTAATTTTTAAAATTTTTTTTATTTAAATTCAATTTAATTAACATATACTGTATTATTAGTTTCAGAGGTAGAATTCAGTGATTCATCAGTTGCCTTACAACATTCGGTGATCATTACATCAAGTGCCTTCCTTAATGCCCATCACCCAGTTACCCCATCCCCTCATCCACCTCCCCTCCAGCAACCCTCAGTTTCTTCCCTATAGTTAAGAGTCTCTTACGACTTGCCTCCCTCTCTGTTTTCGTCTTACTTTATTTTTCCTTCTCTTCCTCTATGTTCATCTCTTTTGTTTCTTAAATTCCACATATGAGTGAACTCTTTATTGTGACCGTTTATGTCTTTATCTCCTTTTCTTGATTCCCTTGCTTACCTCTTAGGGATAGGGAATAAGACTTACTACTTTATACTCCTGACTGCCAACCTGGAGGAGGTATTCCTGTTTGCTGAATGAACAGGGAAGTCTGCTTATACCCACATCTAGATTAGTGAGAGAAGAGAATTAAGAGGAGTGTGATGAAATGGACTTACATTGGAAATTTAAGGCAGCATGGAGTAATTGTGTGGAGCAGGAATTCTGGAGCCAGATTGCATAGTTTATCCTGGCTCCACCTTTTACTAATTTTGTGACCTTGGGTAAGTCTGTGCCTCAGTTTACTGATTTGTAAAACATAAATAATAATAGAATCTACCTCACAATTTTATAAGTGATGTTGTGAGTGCTTGCTAAATAAATAAGCAACCTTCTGGAATCCAGAGAATTGATTATTCTTAAGTCGTATTTTGTGAAATACTTCTACCCTGACTGTATAACATTATAGGCAGAATGAAGCCAACCCTGCTGCCCTATCCTCATTTTGATCCATGTGGTGATGGTTTATAAAGAAAAAAAAAAAGACTAGAAGATTGTAAACAAAATAACTGGCAGTTAGTGTAGTTTTGTTAATAACAATAATAACAATTATCATTTATTGAGGTTATGAAAGCTCCATTCAAATGAAAGTACAAAGCACCTTTCAGAATCACATAAAAATAGTTTGGGGATTATCTGCTAGTTTAGATGATCTCATTGCTGTCCTTCATTCATTAGAAGTTGAATGAGCTTATAAATATTCTTTTTCTAAGGATCCCATTGAAGTGGAGAGGACATAGATTATGGATATTTCCCTGCTGAGGAAACAGAGTCAGGGACACCTGACTCACTTGAAGTCATCCCATTGTTAGTCCTGAGGCAGGCTAGAGACAATAACCTGGAATTCCAGATATGTTTACTCAGAGTTCTAAAAACCATTTTTTTATACATGATAGCATTAAAAAAAAAAAAAAAACCAGGTGGCGATAATGCCCATTCAACTCAGTCAAGCCCATTCAACCCACTCAGTTTTGTAGTGGGTTTGCTGCCAAAATGTTGATACTATTAAAATCTTTGTCAAAAAAGGAATTCCTTGTACTTCTATTCTTAGAGTCTGAACCATGGCACAGTGATATAAGTAGAACTTGCAATGGAATTCTTTTTTCCTTTGAAGCAAAAACACAAAACTTTTTAGTTGGACTCTAGGGTACACTCCTAACCATACCTCCTCCTTCTCACATGTGCTTGGAATAGAGTGAGAGCTGAAAGGTACCTCTTATAGTTCAAACTCCCCATGTAACAGATGCAGAAATGGACCAATATGTAAAACAGGTTTAAAGGGGCTTAACGAAGTGACTTGTCCAAGGCCATGTAATTAGATCCCTGGTAATTAAGGAATTGGAATTCAGGTATCCTGAGTGGTGCTTGGAGTAAACTGTGTTGCTTCTGTTAATTGATGTGGTTAGCCTGAGAGCCAGGTGAGTGGAAACAACTCCCTTCAATTCTTCTATTTAAGCAAACTGCAAACATCAAGGAAACAATAAAAGGAAAATAAATCTTAGACTGTAGTGGGGTACTTGTCTACTGAACCGGCACTATGGATAAGGGGCCTTTTTTGGGGAAAATCATGGCACAACCCTTTGGGAACAAGAAAGATCCATTTGTTCATCTCTTCATTCCACGCTGAGCTCTTATTGGATGCCAGCCACATTCTACTAGAATCTGGCAGCACAGTGATGAATAAGACAGTGTCCTTAAGGAGCTTAGAGTTTAGAAGAGAAAACCAAAATATAAATAATTATTTTTAAAATAAATCATTGTGATTAGTTTGTTCATTCATTCATTTATTCATTCTTTCAAACTTTAACATAGCCAGAGAGATCCTTTTTAAATGTTACATCATATCACAATCCTCTGGTGGTTCTCCACTTTAATCAAAGTAAAAGAAGAGTCCTTAGAATGGCCTGTAAGGCTGCACATGTTTGCTGCACTCTTCCAGACCTCATCCTCTACTACTTGATTCTTTGCTGGACTCCTTGCTACTTCTTCCATAGTTCTGGACATACTACCCTCACTTGGCAATGAATGCATTTCCCTTCAGAAGTTTACATGGCTTGTTCTCTTACCTCCTTCAAATGTTAACTCAAATGTCAGGTTCTTAGTGAAGCATTCCTTGACTACTTTATTTGCAGTTGCAGCCATGGCCCACCACCTGGCATGCCCATCTCTCTTCCCTGTCCTGTCTTTTTCCATAGCACTTCTAATTTACTGTTATAATTTACTTCTCTGTTTTGTCTGTCTCCCCCATTAGAATGTGAACTCCATGAGGGCAGGAGTTTCTGCTTTGTTTTCTGCTGTACTCTTTGCATCTAGAACAGTGCCTGGCACATGGTAGGCTTCAATAAATACTTGTTCAATGAATAAATTCAACAAACACATAGTACCTACTACTAACAGACAATGTGCTGGATTAATTATTTGGTGGAAGTAGTGACAAAGTGCAGTGCAATGGGACCACAAAGAAGGGAGCAGCTAACCTGGTCTGTGGGATTCATTGGGGAGGTTTCCTAGAAGAATTGACCGTTTTGAGCTGGCTTTTGAAGAAAGAGTAGGAAGAAGCCAGATGAAGCAGGGTGGATAGGCTTCAGATCAAGCTTGATGGGACATGACTTGTATTTGTTGTAGTAATTTGGGCTTTGATTTTCCTTAGGGTATGTTAAAATTTCAGTAAACAGATACTGGGAGTTGAACTTGTTTAGTACCTGAGAAGACTTGAGCATAGATTGTTTGGTTTAGGTTTAGTATCAATGAAACTGTTCCAAGGGGGTTGGAAATTACCACAGATTTAGTGGCTGCATATAGCATATCACAGCAGGGTTTCTCAACCTTGGCATCATTGATATTGACTTTTTGGGGGGGTATAATTCTTTGTCATGGGTGCTGTTGTGTGCATTGTAAGATGTTTAGCAGCATCCCTGGCATTTATCCACTAGATGCTAACAGTGTGACAGCCAAAAATATCTCCAGACGTTGCCAAATGTCCCCTGGTGAGCAAAATTGCCTTCTAGTTGAGAACCACCACATTAGAACCACTGCATTATTGTTGGGGTCTAGAGATTCCTGCCTTTAGCAACTTTACAAATGATTGGGGGAGAGAGAGGTCAATATCCAGATTTCTGATTCTAGAATTGGATCAAAAAGTTTGAAATTGGCTGTTCCTTATACATGATACTCCTATAACTAATTGTATTGAAGGTAGAAATAAAGTGCTTTTAAAACAGTTTTGGACCCTGCAAATTGGAGAAGAGTTCACAGAGGATGAGATTGTTGAATTGCACTTCGAAAAATAAGGTTTGTAATGGAGAGGGGCACATTCAAGGGGATTATCATTACCGAAGGCTGACGAATTGTGTTCAGAGAGTTCTGGGAGTTGCCTGCTGAGGAGAAGGGGCAGGTGAGTAAAATTGGGTTGTAGAGAGCCTTAAATGTGTATGAAGGCAAAGGGGTCTAGGCTGTTTTCCTGCACTATTTTCATTTGTCTTCCTGCATAACAAATAACCACAAACTTAATGGTTTAGAACAATACAAATTTATTGTCTCTTAGTGGGTTGGGCATCATGGCTTCATCTTGGGTTTTCTGCTGAGGGTCTCAAAGGAATGATATTAAGCTGTCAGGTGGCTCCAGCCTCATCTGGAGGCTCGACTAGGGAAAGATCTCTTTCCAAGCTCCTTCAGATTGTTGGTGGAATTCATTTCCTTGTGGCTGTATGACTAAGGTCCTCATTTTCTTGCTACCTGTTGACTGGGGCTACTCTCAGCTCCTACAGGCTATTCTCAGGTCCTTGCCATATATTGTTCTTCCATAACTTGGCTGTTTGCTTCTTCGAGGTCAGCAGGAAATTCTCTCTTTTCAGTTGCCTAGGATGGTGTCTTACATAACAGAAAGTAATCAAGGATATAACTTCCCCCACACCTCCACCCAACACTTTTGCTATATACTCTTTCAGCTAGGTTTTATCCACGCTCAAGGGGTGGGTATGACATAATTACATGGATATCAAGAGACAAAAATTTCTGGAGCCATCTTAGAATTCTGACTACCATACACAACTTTTAGCTCCTTGAAGGCAATGACCAAGTCTTTTTTCATTTTTTGTTCAGCCTTAAATCTCTGGTGCTTGGCACATAGTAAGTGCTTTATAAATATTTGTCAAATGAATAAAATCAGTGAATGAGTATTTGGTAGACAGTTGAGTGTTTATGGTTTCAGCTCCTATATTGGTAATTTCACATTGGGAAGCAGCCTGGTTTCTCTGGCATTATTCATTTCTTCACTCTAAGTAAAACTGTAAACATTTTTATCTGAAGTATTAAAGTAAAACCTAAAATTGTTTGTTTATTATCACAAGTGTCAATCAAATCTATTATGTCAGTGAGACAGCACCCACTGGAAAAATAATTTAGGGCTCCATTGCAACAAACTAGCAGATTTCTTTCTTTTAAGATTTTATGTATTTATTTGAGAGAGGGAGAAAGAGCACAGACGGAGAGGAAGAAACAGACTCCCCGCTGAGCAGAGAGCCTGATGCAGGACTCCATCCCATGACCCCGAGATCATGACCTGAGCTGAAGGCACTTAACCAGCTGAGCCACCCAGGTGCCCCAAACTAGCAGATTTCTTGTAACAGCCAAAAATGTTGGTGTATTTGGAGTTTTGAGGGTGGTGGGTGGATAACTTGTCTGAGGTTTCACATCTATTGCTAGCTATTAAACATTATTTCAAAACACTTGAAAATACTGATTGTTTTATAACAGCTGCATAAAAACGGATTTTATTCTAACTTGTGCTTACAATTTTATATATAGTTTGGTGTTACTAGTAATTATAGTTCTTTTTTTTTTTTTAAGATTTCATTTTTAAGTAATGTCTACACTCAACGTGGGGCTCAGACTTCCAAGCCCGAGATCAAGAGTCGCATGCTGTACTGACTGAGCCAGCCAGGAGCCCCTACAGTTGTTCTTCATACTAGTTATAGGAAACATTTGTTGAGCCAAATTTAGATCTTGAGTTGTCCATTGATAAAATGCCATTTTATCTTCACAAAATCAGATATTTCTGATATCCAGTGTTTTTCCACTAGACCTTGCTGTTTAGACTGGGTTTATGAGAATCCCAGTATGTGCCAGGGAGTACTAGAAACCAAAAGTAAACATGGCACATATTCCTGGACTATCAATTTTAGTGATATATTCAAAGGTAAAACTTTTTTCCTGTTAAATACAGGTGCAGTATATTATAGGATAGAATGGAAAATATGAATGAATTCTAAAAATAAATTTCTTATAGCATGTTGCTTTAGGTGGCTCCTCCTAGCTTCTCTCATACCTTGATTTCTGGTCACCCTCCTCTGCCCTTCAGGTGTGTTCGTGGAAAAGTTTGAGAGGCACTATACTGTACCAGGCTCCCTTTAACTGGATCTTGGCAGATGGTAAGATTCAGAGACATTTCAGGTGGAGGTTAGTGGTACAAGAAAAATCAAGGGCCGGGTCCCTTTGTCCAAAGGAGACATTTTACAGGAGGGAAATCCTGGTCTCCTGGTAGGTTGGTGGGGGTCTGGCTGGTCCCAGATGGCCTCAGTCACTCATTAGGAGACCTTAGCAGGATAGCTGGAATGACGGACAACTGAGCCTCTCTTAAGTGGTCTGTTATCCCAACGTCCTTCTTTTTTTTTTTTTAATTTATTTTTCCCCAAGCTTCTTTCAGTGATTCACATGTGTTCCAAAGAAAGTGACAGCAGAAATTTGCAAGGTCTTTTGAGGCTGAGCTTCAGAAGTTACTTCCATTATATTCTCTTGATCAGAGTAAATCACAATGTGAGGCCAGATTCAAGGGGTGGGGAAATAGACTCCTCCTCTTGATAGGAGGAGCTGTAAAGACTGGCCTTTAAAAAACCCACCATGTGATCTTGGACAAGTTACTTAGTTTCTTTAAGCCTTAATTTTTTTAATCTATAAAATGGGGATGATACTAATACCTAATACCTACCTCTTGGGGTGGTTGCAAGGACGAGATATGTTGTTACCTGAAAGTACAGCTGATAGTAAGAGTTCAGTAACATCATCTGTTACTGTTCTTGTGTGTCTGCCTAATGAAAGCCTGGTCATCCCTGGGACCTTCTTCCTTCCTAAAGCCTCTGTAACTTTCTTGTCTCTTGGAAAACAGACTTAGTGTCTCATTTGATGGTTAGTATGTGTTTCTTATACGTTTATATATGTATACAGCATAGCTCATCTGCTGAAGTTTGTAAGCCCTTGGAAGGTACAGGCCAATGTTCATATAATTTTTTGTAGGATTCCTAGTGCCTAGTTCTCAATGATGTTTAGTGAATGAATCCCCATATTATTTAAAAGAAGATACAAGCATTTCTTTTCTGTTGTTTTGAGTCTAGCAAGTACTTTTCTGAAAGGAAAAATTAAACTCTCCAGCTATAGAAGCTCACTATTTACTGTTTAATAAAATTAGGCATATTCACATGGAGGTTTTAATTCTCGAAAGGAACAAAACATTTAATTTTTACTGGTCTAAAAAATAAATGAAGATTTGATTTAAAGTTAGAGTTAGAAAAAGATTTAAAAACAATAAAGTATGTTTTATTTTACTGGTCATTTCAGTGATTTTCAAATTCCAGGAGGTGTGAATTCTGAACTTAACTAGATAAAAAGATGTTCAAATCTTAGTAAAGTGGTCTGTTGGTTTTTATACATGAAAGACTTTGTATATAGTAAAAAGGCTTTTGTTTTTCTAAGTTATCATTCCTTGCTGTGCAAAATAAATGTGAGTGCTTCTGTAACACTCTTAAGGAATCCTGTATAGGAACCAGGTTTGACTTGGAAGTTAATGCTAATAGCGTGAAGTTGGGGTACAGTGAGGAAAGGTAAAAAAAAATCTTGCATCTGCTGTTACATGTTGTTAACTCCCTCAGCAGACGTTAAATCATTTCAAGTACAATAATAGTGTGGGAGGTAAATTAACTAACCATTAACAATCTTATAAATACACAATTAACATGCCAGCATTTATATGACACATTGATGGGGCAGCAGTAATTTTTGATTGGGAGTTTGCAGACCTTGGAGAAGCCTCAGGCTGTTGCTTATTCAGACAAGTTTTCACAGATGGCAGGTAAGGGGGCTTGAAGTCTGTCTGGCAGAGGGAAGTAGGTGTATAGAGTGCTTTGAAAATCTAGGAAGGGGAATTTCCTTTTAATCATTGGCTGAATGCGAGCATTTTAAGTCATGTTTAAGACTTTAAGACCTATCTCAGGTCCTTAGGGAGTGAAGAAGTATAGGGAGGGCTCATTTGCTCATGCTTGGGTTATTTAAAGAAACAGAATATTTCAGTTATGGACTTTGTTTGCAACTGAAGTTGCATGAATCTCTAAGGGTTTTAAAAAGATACAAGGTGCTTACACCTAACTTGGAATTTAAAGTAAACCTTTCCTCTGTGGTTTCAGGTCAACAAGTAGGTGATCTCTGAAGTTTCTTTCTTGTGTAAAATTTTGTGACTTTTATTTTTGAACAACCATTACACACATTGCTTATTTCTTGCTATTGTATAAATCATAGTTGCATGAGTTGAGGGGAGGCTAAGGGTCTGGTCTACTGCATAACACATTTACTGTATTACATCTTCCACAAAGACCCATGACAGAAATTTCTCTCAGGACCCAGAACCCAAAGAACTCAACAACAGGATCTTTCAAAATCTCATTTATTATGACTGTTGCAATTCTTTGTTCCTTTTTGTTTTGGGAGGCTGTATAATGCCTCAGACTTATTCGCTATCTGGCTTTGGCAGGTTTTTTATTTGCTTCAGTTTTTTCATCTGTAAAATGGGGACAAAAATACTATCTCATAGAGTTATTTTGAAAATTATATGAATTAATCCATCTAAAAAAGAAAAAGCAAATCTAGCTTTTGTAATAAATAAAGTTAATTATTATAATTGCTTTTTGCTTCTGAGATTCTGCAGTCTTCCTGTGGCAAATGTACAAGATCATATAACATTCATCCAGAGTTACTTACCCTTTGCCACTTTTCTCATTTACTGTTTTACTATGTTGTATCTTATGTTTTTCTATAAGCCATTGCAAAGTTTGGAGAGTGTATGTGTATGAAGCTATTACTAAAAATATACTTGTATTAAGACCATTAAACCTACTAAAAATTTACTCCCCTGTGTAGGGCATGTTCCAAGTTAACACAGGCAAGTTACATGGTTATTAATGCACACAAATGGTTATGTAAAGTGGTAATAGCATCTAAATTGCACCTGGAACAACACTTAGCACATAGTAGGAACTTAATAAATATTTGTTGAACGAATGAATGAAGTATAAAAGGAGACTCACCCAGTACATTAAAAATGACTGTGTGTCACTTTGGGATATCTCATGTCCTCCCACTCTGTGTGGATGTCCCTTTTGCTTTCATTTTTGTAAAACAAATCTCTATACTTTGAAAGGACCCTGGAGTTGAAAAGTGGGAGAATCTGTGGAAAGTAGGGCATCTTGGGGAACAGACCTCCTGGAGGCTGAAATTGTTTATCCAGGTAACCTAAAGGTATATAAAAAGGACCAGTTATCTCCAAGTCAAGAATTGGTAACATCTAGGGGCACCTGGGTGGCTCAGTCATTAAGCGTCTGCCTTCGGCTCAGGTCATGATCCCCGCGTCCTGAGATCGAGCCCTGCGTCAGGCTCCCTGCTCGGTGGGAAGCCTGCTTCTCCCTCTCCCACTCCCCCTGCCTGTGTTCCTTCTCTCGCTGTGTCTTTCTCTGTCAAGTAAATAAAATCTTAAAAAAAAAAAAAAAAGAATTGGTAACATCCAGGGAAGTCTTGTTCAAGGCCCAAAGAAACAGTATTTGTAAAAATGTAAAGTAGCATTTCTAAACCATGTTCTGTGAATCTCTCTCTTTTTTTTAAGATTTTATTTGAGAGAGACAGAGAGAGCACAAGTGGGAAGGAAAGGGAGAAGCAGGCTCCCTGATCAGCAGGGGCTCAACTTGGGGGCTCGATCCCAGGACAAACGGGATCATGACCTGATGCTAAGGCAGACGCTTAACTAACTGAGCCACCCAGGCGCCCCTGTGTTAGTGTTCCTGGAGGAAAAAATTATTAAGGATCAGATAAGTTTAGGATTTGGGATATATTGCATTGTGAGATTCCCCACTCTTGGAGATTCACAATATACATTAGTAGTTTGTTTGTTTTTTTAAAGATTTTATTTATTTATTTGACAGAGAGACAGTGAGAGAGGGAACACAAGCAGAGGGAGTGGGAAAGGGAGAAGCAGGCTTCCTGCTGAGCAGGGAGCCTGATGCAGGGCTCTATCCCAGGAGCCTGATGCGGGGCTAGATCCCAGGACCCTGGGATCATAACCTGAGCCGAAGGCAGCCGCTTGACGACTGAGCCACCCAGGGGCCCCACATTAGTAGTTTAAAAGCATTGAGAAGTCTGTAATTAAACAGAAGAAGAAAACTTATTTAATTTTGTTTAATGTGGCATTTCCTAGACATTTTTTTAAAATTTAATTTTAAAAATTGTATTAATATATAACAAAATTTACCATTTTAACCATTTTTAAGAGTATAGTTCGGTGACATTAGGTATATTCACATTGTGCAACCATTTCCACCATCAGTCTCCAGAACTTTTTCATCTTTCCAAACTTAAACATACTTATTATAAATACTCCCCTTTCCCCTGGCATCCACCATTCTACTCTCTGTCTCTATGAATTTGACTACTCTAGGGGCCTCATATAAGTGGAATCATACAATATTTGTCTTTTTGTGACTTCTTTCATTGAACATAATCTCCTCAGGGTTCATCCATGTTGTGGCATGTGTCAGAATTTTCTTCCTTTTGAAGGCTATTGTATGTATATACCACATTTTGTTTATCCATTCTCTACCAGGTATTTTTAATGACTGTACTATTCTGTTACATGCATATGTCATGATACACTCATCACTGATGGATGTATATGTTACTTTCAGATTTTCAGTATAATAAACAATCTTGAGATAAATATTTTTGCATAGTTATCTCCTAGGGGCAAATCCTACAAGTAGGGTTTCCCAAAAGGTACTCATTATACTTTGATAGATGGTACCACATTACCCTCTAAAAAGTCTCAATTTTCATTCCTTTTTACAGTGCATGAGAGGGCTCCTTTCTCTGAACCCTGCCAATGTTATGTTTTAAAAATCTTTGATCTTCACACAGCTGATTAGAGAGAATAACTTGTTTTCATCTGTGTTTGGAATGTCTTTGTCCTAGAAATCAAATCTACCTTCAAATGATAATTTGCTGCTCTTAAAGTGATTTAAAACATTCTTTTGGTTCTGAAAAGTAGTGTTGGGATAAGTTGATAGTGTTCCAAGGTGACAGGTTTTTGTTTTTGTTTTTTTAAGGATTTTATTTATTTATTTGAGAGAGAGAGAGGCTTGATCCCAGGACGCTGGGATCATGACCTGTGCTAAAGGCAGACACTTAACCCACTGAGCCATCCAGGTGCCACCCCAGGTGACAGTTTTGAAAGGCATATTGAAGAGGAAGAGAAGCTCTTGTATCTGTATTAATGGAAAAAAGGCAATCCTTTCTTTATAATCACACTACACATGACATGCTCATAGATGACTTATCTCTACAACAAAATTACATAGTCCTTGGAAGTCAGACCGCAACTCTTACTGAATTTCTGCCATGTGCAAGATGCTTTGTTGCCAGAAGGGATGTGGTGGTGTGTCTCCTGTCCCTGTGGAACTTACAGCCTAAATCCTCAAGTACATGTCATGGTTGGTGGAAGGCACATTTCCCAGGGCACACTTCTTGGAATTCCCTATCAGAATTGGTATTGAATAATATTTGTTGAGTGAATCATTCAGATTCCTCATTGTATGAAGTCGTAGTATACCAATAGAGAAATTGTCTGCTCCTGTTGGGGATTTGGGGGCCTCTGTTCTACAAGGATAAAGTTAGGGACTTGGTGTGTGCCTTCAGAAGTATTTGCCCGTAACTCTTTTCTTCATAAGAGGTGATGGAGCAGATCTATTTAACTAAAAAAAAAAAAAATATATATATATATATATATAAATACATGCATACATACATATATATGTGTGTGTGTATACACACACACATATGTATATTCTGTTGAGGGTACTTAAGTATACTTTTGTTTCTTTGCCCTTTGCCATATGACTTGTTGGTGCCAGAACACCCATTAAATGTGTTGGTTCTCACTGAAGCCCTTGTTTTTTGCAAGGGAGAGTTACTCAGTATGAAATTGAAAGCACCTGTCCCCTTTGCTAGCACCTAGTTGCCTTACTCTCCTGGGGGAGACCCAGTGATTGCTACGAGGGTGTTGGCAGTTTTGACCATCTGTGATGCTATGATTTTGTTACAAAACAAATATTCTCATTTATAAGTAATTCCATGATTGTATACATCTCTGTGGTTTTATAATAATTCTTATTTTATAAGTGAAATTTAAATGCTCCCCTTTAATTCTGTAATGTTTTTTGATTAATACACTTAAAATGGTAGGCTGACATTAAAATTTCTGGGACTTGGAGGAATCTCATTATATTAGGAAATACAATAGGACTATGTTAGGTTATAAACTTTTTTTAAAAAATATTTATTTATTTATTTGTCAGAGAGAGCAAGCACAAGCAGGGGGAGCAGCAGGCAGAGGGAGAAGCAGACTCCCCGCTGAGCAAGGAGCCGGATGCAGACATAATCCCAGGACCCTGGGATCATGCCCTGAGCCGAAGGCAGATGTTTAACCAACTGAGCCACCCAGGCATCCCTAGGTTATAAACTTTTTGATTCTGGGGTGCCTTACCTTGGCATTTCCCATTAGCCTCAGTGTAAAATAACTACTCAGTAAATATATTTGAAGGAAAAAATGAAGATTAGTGCAATTCATTTGATTAGAGATGTTCCTCAGTTAAACTTTCTCTTGATCTCAGTATCTTTAAGAGTACCAAGTGATGTCAGTAGAATGTTACTAGACAAAAATTTTTAAAAGCTCTGTTGGTTATAATGATTTATTAACTAGATTTCCCCCTATGTTCCATTTCTAGAAGAAACAAATGACAAGAAAATCTGGTGTTGTAGGGCTTTCTAAAAATAAATACCTTCTAGGACTGTCCGGCTTTCATGTTCCTTGCATCTCATAATGATTTTAGAGGAGGAAGGTGACTCAGGTGACCTGTAGAGTCCTCTCTCAGAAAGGAAGCACACATTTATTTTACATGTTGTGTACTTACTAAAGAAGGACGAATGTTGATATATTTTAGGATTACATTAAACAAGAATCGAAAGCTGAAGTTAGCAGTGATTACTTTCACCATCATCATTGTTATTCTTAATAGCAGCTAATATTTAATTATGGGCCAGGTGCTCTTTTGAGCACTTTTATCTTCTATATCCTGTCATTCCTGGAGTCCCGTTTTATTAACGAAGAAAGAAAACAGACTCAAAGAGGTTAAGGTTATTTTGACCAAAATCACATAGCCAGCAAGTGGTAGGGTCAGGATTTGAACCCATTTCTACCTGTCAGTCCTTATCCTGACCAGTGTACTCTAATACAGTAGTCCCCCTTCATCTGCAGGGGGTGAGTTCCAAGACCCGTAGTGGATGCCTGAAAAACCATGGATGGTACCAAACCCCATGTGTATGTACTATTGTTTCTCCTACACATACATAGCTATGATAAAATTTAATTTTTGAATTAGACACAGTAAGAGATTAACAACAACAATAATAAAACAACAATTATAACAATATACTGGAATAAAAGTTACATGAATATGGTCTCTCAGAATATCTTATTGTACCGTAATCGGCCTTCTTGTGATAATGTGAGATGATAAAATGCCTACGTGATGAGACAGAAGTGAGGTGAATGACATCAGTATTGTGACATAGCATTAGGCTACTAATATATATATATATATTTAGATTTTATTTATTTGACAGAGAAAGCACAAGTGGGGTGGGGGGTGGCAGAGGGAAAGGGAGAAGCAGGCTCTCCACTGACCAGGAGCCCAATTCAGGACTTGATCCCAGGATCCTAGGATCATGACCTGAGCCAAAGGCAGATGCTTAACCAACTGAGCCACCCAGGTGCCCCTGGTTACTATTTTTGACCTTCTGACGATACATCAGAAGGAGGATCATCTGCTGTTGGACGTCTGTTGATCATGAGTAACTGAAACTGCAGAAATTGAAACCACAGATGAGGGGAGACTACCATGTTTTCTTCTTTGAATATTCCCATTTAACTGAAGAAGTACCATCTTGTTCCCAGAATAAACATCATTTTAGTTTCAACAGGATTCAGGAAGCAGTTCTTACAATGAGGTTTCTAAAATAAGAAATTAATTTGGTAGCAGAGAAGTTTGATTAATAAAGTTTATTTTATTTTTTTTTAATTTTTTTTTTAGATTTTATTTATTTATTTGACAGAGAGAGAGAGACAGCAAGAGAGGGAACACAAGCCGAGGGAGAAGCAGGCTTCCCGCAGAGCAGGGAGCCCGATGTGGGACTCGATCCCAGGACTCCAGGATCATGACCTGGGCCGAAGGCAGTCGCTTAACCAACTGAGCCACCCAGGCGCCCAATAAAGTTTATTTTAAAGCCCAATACTGGGGTGCCTGGGTGGCTCAGTTGGTTAAGCAGACTACTCTTGATTTCAGCTCAGGTCATTGTCTCAGGGTCCTGAGATCGAGCCTGTGCTGGGCTCTGTACTGGGTGTGGATCCTGCTTGGGATTCTCTCTCTCCCTCTGCCCCACCTTGCCCCCCTAAAATTAAATGAAATAAAATAAAAGCACAATACTATCTTAAACCAGAAGAAAGGAAAATGTATTTATTGAACAAAATTACTTTGGTGGTTCATTTTTTTTTTTAATTCCTAGTAACTCAAAGTATTGTCTGTGTTCTTTTAGTTACCTCACAGCCATATGATAAAGAGGGGGAAATGTAAACGAAAGAAATACGGTTTCATACTTTAGCACATAATTTGAGGAAAATACGACTTGTTCCCCCATGACGTTATAAAGTATTGAGGAGACTGCATGGGAATGAAGGGAGAAAGGAAAATTTATTGTTTTAAAAGTAATTATGTGCTTTGAGTGGCCTAAGGAGTCACTGTTACTTGTATTGCAAGAGAGGAAGCCATCCTCTCTGATACCATAGAGATCTCATTGACTAGAGCTGTAGCCCCTAGTGCTTATAAAGATTTCCTTTCAGCCTAGACTTAATCCTTGTAAGCTCCTAGGTACAAGGATAAATGTTGATTTTCAAGGTAGCATTTTACTAATTTGAATTTGTTTGAAAAATGATTCAGTCATTTTCTTCCTTATTCTTAAATATTGCTGTGTACATCATGTTTCTAGGGAGGTGAGCACGTGAAACAATATGAAGAGGAGAAAATAGCCTTTTAAGGAAATTGGCCCACAGAAAGGATGGCCTTCTTGGACAATCCAACTATCATTCTAGCTCATATTCGACAGTCACATGTGACCAGTGATGACACAGGAATGTGTGAGATGGTTCTCATTGATCATGATGTTGACCTAGAGAAGATTCATCCTCCTTCAATGCCTGGAGACAGTGGGTCAGAAATTCAGGGAAGCAATGGTGAGACTCAGGGCTATGTATATGCCCAGTCAGTCGATATTACCTCAAGTTGGGACTTTGGTATTAGAAGACGCTCAAATACAGGTAAACATTGCCTTTTAGTCATGTCTTCTGAACTTTAAATCAGTCAGTAATCTTACAGAATAATGCATAATGTTGGAATCGGTTTAATGGGGAAAGTTTCTGTGTATTAACAGGAACATGCATGTATTACAGTAAGAGCGAGTCTAAACAACATCTCCCTCTCCGTGACTGAATGGAGAGCGCCTCTGGAATGATGCTATCAGAAGGAAATAGAAGACGAATAGATGAAAAAGGTGGTTATGAGAGGCATGTTGGATGTTCTGTTTCTAAAAAGTCCTCATGTAGAAAGGGAAGTAGACTTATTTTGAGTATCTTCACAGAGCAACATTAGTCCCAGTGGGTAGACTACCTGGGTGGCAGGTTTCAGGTTGACATAATAAAGAATCTTTAATACAGAGAGCTGACCAGCCAAGGAGTGCTGGTGCTGGAGCCATTTCTTGGCCCTAGAGGGATTGTGGGGGGGGGGGTGGCTAGGAGGGATTGGAGGTAAATAGCTGAATATTTGTTAGAGCTGCTTTTAATAGGAATTCCTCCATTGGGTGTGAGACGAGAAAAGATGCCCCTGTTTTTGATATATTATCTTTATTTTCTTAAGTTGATCTCTACCCTTTGATCTTTGTGGCTTGAAAAAGCTAAACTTTGGTACGGGCATATTCAGTCATTAGCTTTTAAAAGCTTATCATTGCCCATTTTCCAGCTTATGTGTTTTGGAAACCTTTCAAGGGGAATGGGATGAACCAAGGCCTTTACTTAGATAAATTATTTAGAATATGTAATGTAGTTCTAATATGACAGGGTGTGCTAGGAGGTGGTTTTTTTGGGGGTCTAATCAGAAAATATCTCTACTAATCTAGTAGCAGTAACCTGCTAACTCCCAGGAAAAGTAACGATAGGAGATGTGGTAGAACATTGAAAATATTTGCATGTTTATTTTTGTGGTCCAAAGGTAAAATGCACATAAAGGAGTACTGCAGGATACAATATACAATGCAAGGCATGTTAAGGTTTTGGTTCAGAATTCAGCATTTTGTGACATCTCCAAAGAATAATTTGATCTCATGATGAAAATAATTAATAGCATTTCCCAGTACCTCAAGGAACTTTTATCAAAATAGGATTTGAGTGAAGGTTTGAATATAATTTAGAACCATTGATTCTCAGTTCTCTAGTTGAAACTGACTTCCTTGCAAGTTATTGAGATGATATCTTCTATGACAGGTTGAATGGATTTCAGTAGGAGAATGCTGCTAAATTGAGAGCTTTATGATTATATTACTTTGGCTGTACCCTTCACATTTATTAATTGCAATTGAATGTATTTTCCTTCAGTGGAATGTGGTTAGATATAGTGGCATTGTCAGAATGCTTTTGCCGGCACAGTTTACATTTATGGCAAGATTAGTTTCAGTGTTTCCCTACCACGATGCTAAGGCAAGCATGTATGATTTCCTACCTTGCAAGAGGTTGAAAGAGAAATTTACTTATTTATTTTTTGTTAGCATTGTGCCAGGAAAGGAAGTTGAAGATTAGCCAGAGGAAACTAATCTCAAGAAACGGCATCAATTAGGACTTTCTTTGCCATTGTGGTTTCCATATGCAGTAGTTGTTAATGTATGCTGAACAATATTTCTTTTTTTTAACAGTATTTCTTTAAAAGATCAGTTCATTGATTTTTGAAGGTTGATCAGCCAGTGGTAATATAATCTCATAAATGCATGATTTTAGGTGATGCTTTTGTTATTGTTGTTGGAATTTCTTAAGATAGCAGTTAGACGCTAATAATTACAGTTGTGGGGCGTCCTAGTGACCAAAGAATTTGCTTTTTAATCCTTTCAGCATATCTTAAAATTTTGTATAAGAAAAATTATTCTTTTTAAGATTTGACTAATGTTACAAAGATACAAATCATTTATTTTACTACCTATAAACTGTTTCAGCCCACTGAAGAAAAGCTATGCTAATTTATATAGCTTTGACATTTTATAATTTTCATGATTTTTAGATAAAGGATTTTATATTTAAAACTTTAATAGTCTAGTCTGAGTTCATTTATCTTTAATTTTTGAAACGGGTAGAGTAATTCATAACAGTAATTTTATTCCTGTAATGTAATATTCACTTCAGTTCATTTGTGCATTAAAATTCCTTTAAGACCGTTATTAATGATTTATATAATGAAATGTCATATTAATCACAGAAGTTTTCACATTTTATTATTCTCTTCCATGTTAATACTATCTTTATGATCTCTATTAATGTTTTATATCCTCTAATTTCAATTATAAATCAAGAATATTTTCATGTTTTTGTTGGTATTTGCTTTTCAGGGGTGCCACCTTTAAAATTTTATGACTTTTTCCCTACATATGCAATATAAAACATCTTTATTCATATAAAGGTAGTTAATTATGTCTTTGTTTATAGTAAACTTTCATTGACAAACTTATAGTTATAATATTTCTTTTCAAGCTCAAAGATTAGAACGACTCCGAAAAGAGAGACAAAACCAGATCAAATGCAAAAATATTCAGTGGAAAGAAAGAAATTCTAAGCAATCAGGTAAATGGAAATAATTTTAATTGTTGATTTGAGATTTATATATTTAGTTTATATTATTAAATAAGAGCTTTTATTATTTAATTCATCTTTTTAAATCCTCTGAGCAGATACCTCTTGTGTTTTGAGCTTTGAAGCTTTCACTTGGGTGCCTTGGCCCTCTGAAGCTGTGTGTTCTTTAGGTCTTATGTTTTTGGTCACTCTTCATTCTGGGTCACAGGAATTGGTGTGTGCAGAGCACACTTTGTACAAACTCTCATGCCAGTACCTTGTCCTTAGGGTCAAGGAATACCTATGGTTTGGATGGGCCTCTGGGTTATAGATTCCTCCTGGCAGTTCCAACCTAGACTTTCCCTTGCCTCATTACTGGCCGCAGTAACAATCTGTTTTGCATATATGCTAATTCTTTTCCTTTAGCTTAACAAGCATTATGTTGCTGGTATTATTAGCATTTGTAGTTTGTGTTCACATGGTATGTGTAGTATAAAGCTGGCCATATTACATATTTTCAAATCTTCAATCTCAGCAAGAAGAGAAAACTTTAAAAAATATCAAAATAAAATACTATTGAAGTATTTTCTAATGTTTATCTCATGTGTCCTAGATTTTCTCTCTTTTCCTCCTTTGAAAGAAATGTCTGCACTCTGTCCTCTATGTCTACCAGCACCTACTACCACCCTGGCACATAATAGATATCCAGTTAATTTTTGTTGACTGACTCCATTGCTACATAATACTTATAAAACTAACAATATTAATGATTATTATATTAACATCAGCACCTATGTAGTGCTGTTCTAAGCACTTTATACACATTACCTCCAATGCAGTGATTTTATAAGGTATGGCTATTGCTGTGGTTAACAGGTGAGACAGAGACTCAGAGCTTTAGCTTGCTAAAGTGATAAGCCCAGAAAGTGATAGTGCCGGAGAGCCATATTTTGTATCTAGCTCTGTCTGCAACTAAAGGCCAATCTCTCTCTGCTAAAGAAACTATATAAAATGGTTATTGCTTTCTCCTGCTGTGGTTGTAAACCCAGGTGTGCTCAGTGGGTATGATTTTCTTAATGATTGCTTCTAAATGACAACTGTGTAGAACCAAAAACCTTATTCACTTCTTTCTTACGTCTCATTTCTATGTCTTCCTGTAGTTCTCCTTGAATATCTATTTAGTTTTGCTCTTGATACTTTAAAAATCTCTCTAGGCTGGACTTCCCTGTTGATCCAGTTATTACTTCTCTTTTGTATTTATCACAAACTGAAAACCTTTATATTGTTTATCTTGTCCACTTTCTTCAAAATTTTCATGTATCTAATGCCTTTTCTTTTTTTTTTTTAAAGATTTTATTTATTTATTCATGAGAGACAGAGGGGGAGAGAGAGAGAGAGAGAAGCAGAGGGAGAAGCAGGCTCCCAAGGAGCAGGGAGCCCGATGCGGGACTCGATCCCAGGATCCTGGGATCATGACCTGAGCCGAAGGCAGACGCTTAACCATCTGAGCCACCCAGGCACCCTCTAATGCCTTTTCTATTAATTTTTTCCTAATGAATATAGAGCCAGTTTATCTAACCTCATCTCTCCAGTTACCCTTTGTTTTGCCTTCTTCACTTCCTTATCTTAAAACAATTACAAATAAATAGGATGAATAGAGCACCTCACATATAACTGCATTAATCCCCTTTACAATGTGAGTTCTTCAACTTAAATTTTGATACATTTCCCACTTACTCCTTAAAGTCTAATCCACTTTAACTTCTATTCATTGTTTTTCACAGAATGTGCTAGAGAAATAAATAGCCTCCTTTTTGCTTTCATTTGGAGCCATACTGTTCATTATTTGTGTATACTTCTCTCTCCCTCAGTTTCCGTCCCTCTTATTTCCATCTCTCACAGATTTCAGTAATTGACCCTGTGATCTTACTGCTGGAAAAGCTCCTTCTTAATATCCTTGTCCACTCTTCGAGATGTTGACCTTGAGCCAGGCCAGTGAACCTCATCAGTGCACAGAGGAATAGTTTTGAATTCTCTGTTCAACAGGGTTCCATCATTACCACAGGTTGGCACTCTGGGTGTCCTGAAATGTGTTAGAAAAGTGGAGTCAGCAGTCCAGTAAACATCTACCTGGCAAACTGAGCAGCCACTCTGTTTGCATACATCTCTTAAGCACATACTGTCTTTTGGCGAGAAATGCCACAGCCAGATCCTTTTGCTCTTCATTGGGAATTTTGGTTAGGTAATCATTTATTCATTCTCATTCTTTTTCTGCTGTTTACATTTTGCTAAAAATCCTTTCATCTGTTTTTCTTATCTTTTATTTTATTCCCTACTAGAAAAGTCGTTATTATGAATGTGATGACCTCCCCTGCAATGTTTTTCTACATCCCGTCCATCTTTTAAGATACAACAGAAATGCAGTCTTTTCATAGAAAAGTTGGAAGGGATCTGAGAAGCTGTCTGGTCCATACCCTGAAGTTCTCTATGAACTTACTGGGCCTTATGCCCTGAGATCACATGATAAAGAGAATACCTTAGAGTAAGATCCTTGTAGTATTTTTGTAGCCAGAGCTGCATGGGTAAATGTGCAGGTGGTCATTGGAAGACAGCTTGTCAGGAGCAATGTCAAATCAAGCCCTGGTGCGCGCACGCGCGCACACACACACACACACACACACACACACACACACACGCATATAAACAAAATCTTAAAATATATTTTAAGTTTATTTTTTATTTATTTATTTTTAAGTAATCTCTACATCCAACATGGGGCTCGAACTCATGACCCCAAGATCAAGAGTTGCGTGCTCTTCTGACAAGCCAGCCCTGTGCCCCAAGCCTCGGTATTTTTAATTTTATTGTTTTGAGATGGTGTTGGTATATTTTTTACAAAATTTATTATTACTCTTATTCACTGAGTCATTTAACGAGAGTTTCTTCCATACCTTCTGTGTGCATAGTAATTCTGTGCTAGGTGCTTGGGGAATACGTGATCCCTACCCTCAAGAAGTTTGAAGTCTAGTGAGAAGGAGAAGCTATTTATACATGAAGTTAAATAGTAACTCACAAAGAGTGTAGTGTGTATATCAGTTATTTATGAATATTCCTGAAGTTTTCTTTATGTAACTTGTAGTATTGGTTAAAACAGCAGTTCCCAGAATCAGTGACTGTGTAAAAATCAGAAATGCATCCAAAAGTGCGTGTTATAATGGCTTCCATGTAAATCTGTAGCCCTACCTGTGGAATTCCTAATTCAAAAGATAGAGATCAGGGTCCGTAAATCTATATTTTTCAGAAGCTCCCTGGGTGATTCTTATGACTAACCAGTGCTAGGGATCACGGGCATATAAGTATGCCAGCCCCTAAGTTTACTTCCTGTTCATGCAAATCCAGCAACTTAGCTGTTAATATTTCTGTATTATATGTGAGAAAACTGGAACCCAGAGGCTAAGTAACTTTTTCAAGTTACTTACTTGAACAAATAGTAAGTGGCAAAGCCAGAATTCTTCTCCTGGCCGGTCCTACTCCAAAGACTGTAGTCTTTCTACTCTCTCCCATTCTCCCATACTGTTGGCAGAAAGGAGCTGCTTCTGGAGCTTTGGGTATTGAGGAGGCTTTGTGTTCCCTTGTTCCTTTCCTCTTCTGTGTCAGCGATGGCCAGGGTTCAGGAAGGTTGCCAAGGCCTCTCTATTAAAAGAAAATTTCTTTACAGGAAATCTGAAAGAAATATAAAAATGAAGATAAGCTACCAATATTCTCACTTTCAGAGGAACTGCTGTTGTTAACATTTTGATGTATTTTTTCTAGATTCTATTTATATAGGTATATATATTTTAAATATTCTAAACATACCTCTTATGATGTTTTTTGTATGTACAAATAGTACATAAATGCAATGTTTTGTTTTGTCTCCATATTGTTCCTGCACTTTTACATTTCTTATTAAGGTTATTTCCAGATGTTTTGTATTTTGTGCTATCCTTGTAATTAGCATCTTCTTCCTCATAACTTTCTTACTGCTCTTGTGAGGAAATCTATTGTCTTTATATATCTGTTTTGTATCCAGTCACTCACTGAATCCTTATTAGTTCTAATATGCATTCCCATCTTCCTAATGCTATCGTATATGCTTTCTCATAAGCCTGATGATAATTAAATTTCTAGGCTATTGTTTTTTCAGTTCTCTGTTCGTTGGGGATTTCCAACTGTTTATATTGGTTAGAACTTTTCAGCTGAAAATGACATAGAGCGAGTGAAGTTGAAGAGCAGCTTCAAGTTGAGCAACTCAAGAGGTTCAGCTGTGCCGTACGAATGGCTTGGAACCAGGAGAAAAGGCTCTCATTACCAGCCCCCGTCTCATTTCTGCTTCTTTGTGCCCATTTGCTCTCTCCTTCCTCCCTCTCTTCTGCCTCCCTATCCCCGCAGCTATTTTTTCTGCTTCTCTTCCGTAGTTAATCATTTAACAAGGTTTTATTTAGCTCCTAAAATATGCAAGGACAGCTAGGCCCTTGTAGGCCTAGCAGATACAGCAGTGAACGACAAAAGTCCCTGCCCTCATGGATCTTGTGGGGGAGATAGAGAGTAAACAAACCCAGTATTGTCACAATGGGATAAGTGGCAAAGCAAAAAATGTATTCAGGTAAGGGGGATAAGGAATGCTAGGTAGGGAATTTTGCTATTTTTTATATGGTGATCAGGGAAGGCCTTATTGGGAAGGTGATGCTTGAGCAGAGTTCTGAAGGAATGAGCCAGAGAGATACTGCAAAATGGGTGTCCTAAGATGAAGGAGAGTGAAGGTTCTGTGATGCAAGTTTTGCCTGATGTATCCAAAGAATAGCAAGGAAGGATGTTTATTGACTAGAGTAGAAAAGGAGAAGAGTGGGCTCAGAGAGGTGGTAAGAGAGCTGATCATGGAGGATCTTGTAAGGAACTTAATTTTTACTGGGTAAGGTGATTTGAACGGAGTAGGGATGTGATTGATAAGTTACTTACTCCCCCCCCAGGTTAAATTTAAATGAATTTTTTTAAAAGATTTTATTTATTCATTTGAGACACAGAGATAGAGAGCATGAGCAGGGAGAGAGAGGGAGAGGGAGAAGCAGGCTCCCCGCTGAGCCAGGAGCCCGATGTGGGGCTCAGTCCCAGGACCCTGGGATCATGACCTGAGCCGAAGGCAGACGCTCAACCATCTGAGCCACCCAGGCGCCCCCTCCCCCAGGTTAAATTTAAACAACTTCTTATTATGGAAAATTTCAAACATACAAAAATAAAGAGAATGGTATAATGAACTCCTGTATACTCATCACCCAGCTTCAGCAATTATCAACACATGGCCAGCCTTGTGTCTTTTCTCCGTTTACCTCCCCTCCCCGCCCAGATTTTTTTTTTTTAAGATTTTGTTTATTTGTTTAGTGAGCACTCAAGCTGGGTGGAGGGGCAGAGGAAGAGGGAGAGAGACAATCTTAAGTCGACTCCACGCTGAGCTCAGAGTCCGACTTGGGGCTCTATCCCAGGAATCTAAGATTACGACCTGAGCTGAAATCGAGAGTCTGATGCTTAACCGACTGAGCCACTCAGGCACACCCACCACTCCTCCACCAGATTAATTTTAAGCAAATCCCAGCCATAGTATAATTTCATACCTAAAATACTTGTGTATTTTTTAATGCATAAGAAAATTGCAATACTACTACTCTCCAAAAACTTAGCAGGAATTCTTTGATATTAACAAACACTTCCCTGATTGTCTCAAACATTTCTTTCTTTTTCTTTTGCCAGTGCGTTCAGGTCTAGATCTAAGGTCCACACATTTGGTTGACGTGTTCCATTTCCTTTTTAATCTATAGATTCTCCTTTACTTTTTTTCCTTGTAATTTATTTAAGGAACTGGGTCATTTGTCTTATTGAATTTCCTACATTCTAGATTTTGCTAATTGTATCTCTGTGGTCTCATTTAATATGTTCCTCTGTCCTCTTTATTTCCTGTAAACAGGGAATTGGATCTAAAACTTGCTAAGATTGAAGTTTGATTTTATGATAAGAATATTTTGTATGTGCTGATCTATACTTCATATTGCATCATATCAGGAAATATGGAATGACTTCTTTTCTTTTTTATGATGTTCAGATTGATGGTAGAATTAGGTATTGTTCACCCATTATTAAGTTACTCCCATCAGCTTTTTTTCTAATGGTTTTAGTGGTCATTGATAGGCTTTACCTAGATGAATTATTTCATTAGGAGTTGCAAAATAGTGATTCTATTTTTATTGGTCTTTGTATAAAGAACAACTTTTCCTAATCTATTATTTGGTTATTCTCAGATATAGTCCCTATAAGAAAGACAGGATAAATGCTTGATTCTTACATATTTCCTTCTCCAGATCTGGCCAGAATTAGCCATTTGTTTAGAGAGTCTTGATTCTTTTTTAGTGGTAAATGGCACTGAAAGACCAAAACTTGAACTCTAGAGGTGCTCAGTGGATTGGTTTTGTTCCTTGTAGGCCTTTCAGTGGGTAGAGCTCAGAAAAAGATAAATTTAAGAGGAAATACATTATGAGTTAATGCTGAAAATTCCTATTTGAATTTAGGATTATAGAGTGTTTACTTTGATTTTATGTTTATTTTGCTGAAAATCTTGGTTCCAGAATAGAAATATCACCATCATTACTAACAGTATGATTACTAAAAATAGTTTTAAGTTTTTTTTTTTTTTTTTACCCTTTTGCTATGTTCCATTAGGGAATGTGCAGTCAAATTGCTTTGTGATAAAGTTACTTAAAATAATTTCTCTCTTTGTAGTTAAAATGCCAACTCAGTATTACACTTAAGTTCGTTCATTTCATTTTGCTTTTATTTTTAGAGATTGCACTTCTAATTTTCTTTAATAACTATATAAAACATTTATGTGGTTCCAAAGTTGAATACATAAAACAAGGTAAAATCAGAGAAATCTGGTTTCAATTCCTGTCTCTTCTACTCTTTTTATAGTCTGTTTATTTTATTATATATATATATGCGTGTGTATATATATAAATATGTATTTTTTTTTGAGAGAGAGAAAGAAGGGGTGGGGGACATTACTCCAATAATGTACAGAGTGTTATTTCCCTATAGCCATAAACTTTTAGATTTTTGCCAATCTAATAGATATGTAATGGTATCTCAGCATAGTTTTAATTTGCATATCCCTTATTATAAATGTGGTTGAGCATCTTTCCATTTGTTAAGAGCCATTTGAATATCTTTTTCTGTGGACATTTCATATTTCTTTTCCATTTTTCCATAGAGTTGTTGTTCAGTGTCTTCTCTACTTTCAGAATCTTTATATAGTAGGAATATTAACCTTTCTTCTTTCCTAGTTTATCATTTTTCTTTTTACATGACTGATTTTTTCCTACACAAAAATGTTTTAATTTTATGTGGTCAGATTGATCAATTTTCTTCTTATTGTGATATTTATAACCTAACATTTTATTTTATTTATTTATTTTTTTAAAGATTTTATTTACCTATTTCACAGAGAGACACAGTGAGAGAGGGAACACAAGCAGAGGGAGTGGGAGAGGGAGAAGCAGGCTTCCCGCCGAGCAGGGAGCCCGATGCGGGGCTCGATCCCAGGACCCTGGCATCATGACCTGAGCCGAGGGCAGTTGCTTAATGACTGAGCCACCCAGGCGCCCTATAACCTAACATTTTAAAAGACTCCTGTTGGCTGCTCTGTTGGGAGGAGACTGGCGGGAGTAGGCCAAGGGGGCAAGGGCCAAAACAAGAAGATCAGTTTGAAGGTGGTGGTAATAATCCAGCATTGGTAGCTGTGAAAGTGGTTCTGGTTCTATTCTGAAATTTTTGTTGATGGACAGGATGTTGGATGTGAGAGAAAGAGAAGAGTAGAGATGACTCCTAAGTTTCTGGCCTAACATGATTCAGTTGCCATGAACTAAGAAGGAGAGGCCTGTGGGAGGGGCAGATTTGGGGGAAGATAGAGTTTGGTTATGGACATGTAAACTTTGAGATACCTATTGGACATCCAAGTGGAGACATCAAATAGAAAGTTGAATGTGTGAGTCTGTAATTTCAGGGAGTGTTTAGGTCTACAAATAATTATTTGGGAGCTATCAGCATGTAGAGGATATTTATTTAGGTTTTCCCTTTTTATTTATTTTTATTGAGGTATGCTTCTGTATTCTGAAATGTACAGATATTAAGTTCAATACTTGTGACAAACATATACACCTATGTAATCCCAATCAAGTATAGAGCGTTTGTGTACTCCAGAAAGTTCCCTTGTGCCTCTTTCTAGTCAGGCTACTGCCCAGAGGCAGCTGTTATTCTGATTGATATTACCACAACTTAGTTTCTCCTCAAGTTGATAATATTTAGGACAGAAGCCTGGATGAAATCACCAAGGGTGTGAATGGAGATAGAGAAAAGAAAAGGTCCAAATACTATGACTTGGGGAATGCCAAAGATTTGAGGGGAAAATGAGGAAATTGGCAAGGAAACTAAGGAGGAGTAACCTGAAAGATAGCATGAACACCAGATGGAATGGAATCCTGGAAACCAAGTGAAAAAGCTATTTCAGAAAGGAGTGAGGGCGCCTGGGTGGCTCAGTCGTTAAGCAGGCATTAAGCCTTCGGCTCAGGTCATGATCCCAGGGTCCTGGGATCGAGTCCCACGTCAGGCTCCCCACTCAGCGGGAAGTCTGCTTCTCCCTCTCCCTCTGCCTGCCACTCTGCCTACTTGTGCTCTCTCTATCTCTCTGTCAAAGAAATAAAATTTTAAAAAAAAGTGATCAACTGTTTCAAATGCTGTCACAAGCTCTTGAAAGATGAGGATTCAAAATTTACCAATAGATTTAGCAACAAGGGGATCATTGGTGACCTCAAAAACTGCTTTCGTGGAGTGGTGGGGCCTGAGGGCCTGATTGGAGTGGGTTTGAGGGAATGGGAGGAGAGGAACTGGACAGCAAGAACATAGACAGTCATTTTGAGTAGCAGAAAAGTGGTGTAGTAACTGGAAGGGAGTATCCGATCGAAAGAGGGTTTATTTTTATTTATTTATTTATTTATTTATTTATTTATTTATAAAGATTTATTTATTTGAGAGAGAGTGCCTACACGCAAGCAGGGGAGGGGCAAAGGGAGAGGGAGAGAATCCTCAAACAGACCCCTGCCAGCCACAGAGCCCAACGTGGGGCTCGATCCCAGGACCCTGAGATCATGACCTGAGCCCAAATTGAGTCAGATGCTCAACCGACTGAGCCACCCAGGCGCCCCCCCCCCCCCGTTTTTTTTGTTTTTTGTTTTTTAATGAGCAGTATTTCAGTATCTTTGTGTGCTCATGCAACTAATCCAGTAAGAGGGAAAGCTGAAAATGGGAGAGAATTGCTTGAGTGATGCCCTTGAGTCATCAAGAAGTCAGCCCCTGGGGGCACCTGGTGGCTCAGTCCTTAAGTGTCTGCCTTCGGCTCAGGTCATGATCCCAGCGTCCTGGGATCGAGCCCCACATCGGGCTCCCCGCTCAGCGGGAAGCCAGTTTCTCCCTCTCCCACTCCCCCTGCTTGTGTTGCTGTTCTCTTTATCTCTCTCTCTCTCAAATAAATAAATAAAATCTTAAAAAAAAAAAAAAAAAGCCCCTGAATGCACAAAGGAGGTGCTGGTCTGAGGTAGGGGCCTAGGCAGTTCATCCTTGGTAGTAGGAAGGAAGGCGGGTAGAGGTGTAGGTGAGAACATGCAAAAGGTCTCTTTTGGTTGTTTCTACTTTTCTGTGACACAGGAGGAAGGAAGAAAGGGAGGGAGGGGAAAGGAGGGAAATGGAGGGGAGGGGACAGAGGAAAGAAATGTCAGAGGTTGAGGAAAGAGGTCTAAGTTTGAATTAGTGTGAGAATGGAATTGTTAATATATCATCACTTCACCCCCAACCTTACTGATAACAGTTGTGTAACTTTGATAAGTTACTTATGTTTGCTACACCTCAGTTTGTTCATGGAGTAGTAGTAACCCATCTCTTAAGACTATTGTGAGGACAAGTCAAGGAAACACCTCGCATTGTTCCTGACCCATAGTAGGTATTTAATAAAAGGTTATTCCTTTCCAAACTGTAGCAATAAAACTGTTAATAGATTATGTGCAGAATAATACTTGTAATCTAAAATACCATGTAATCTAAAACTTTTTCAAATGTGCATTTAACATCTGTTGAACTTACATATTCAGATTCTGGAATTGGATAGTCAGGTGCCACATTTTAAAAAAGAATTAGATCCTTTTCTCCTGGTTTGCCACTTACATTTATAGGGACTCATTGGATAAATTTGTCCCACTAGTTTGTTGAAAAGATAGTTTTAGTTACATTTTTTTAAAAGTTCTAAGTCACTATTTCAGAGTTCTGTTTGATCTCTAAGTTCACTTTGGCTGTGCTCAAAAATGGAATGGGGTTGAACCTATTCGTTGCAGATTTTAAGATCTAGGATTGATTGATTTTAAAATTTAAGTATGGAAATTTTCTAGTATTTACAAAAATGAAAAGTGTAATAAATCTCCATGTACTTATCTAGCTACCACCTTAAATGATATTCAGATTAATATGGACACTTAAATGATCTTTGAGAAGATATGGAACTAACTTGTCTTGATTCACTAATGAGTAAGAGCTAAAGATTCTGATTTAATAATAATTTAATTTGAATTCCTTCAATCATTATTTTATTCATCGATTCATGCAACAAAATTTATTGAGGGTCAGCTTTGTTCATTAGTGCCTAATGGCTAAGAGCTTTGCCTGATTGCAAATATCAGCTCTGCTACTTACGAGCTGTGTTGCCTAAGGCTGATCAGAGTATTCTAAGCTTCAGTTTCCACATTGGCAAAATTAAGATAATGCTAGTATCTACCTCATAGGCTTGTTAGGAGGAGTAATTGAGATACATCAGCTTGCTCAGTAAGTGTTAGCTGCTCTTATTATAAGTATCATATCTCCTTTTCCTCCTCATCATTGTCTTCCAGAGTTGGTGCTAGGTGTCATTGGAGAGTATGAGAGGATTAAGACATAGACCTTCACCTTGAACTAAAATTCCAAAATCCCATAGTATTAGAGCCAGGGGAGATTTTTAAGATTATCTAGTTCGGCAAGCCCAGAGAGCTTTAGTGAATTGTCCAGTATCACAACATCTCTTAGTGGCAGAGCCAGGCCAAAGCCCAGGTCCTTTAGCTGTGAATGCTCTTGTTACAGAACGGCTGCTCTGTTGGTTTGACTCTGCCCCACTCCTTAAACCCCAGTCCTTCTAAACTGACAGTCCTGACCTGTTTTTCAGGACTCTCTGCCTTTTCAGTGTGCAAAATCAAAGTATATGTAAGGCTTTTTTGCACATATCAGACTTGAATATGCCCTGGACACTCTCCGTAAGGTTCCAAGGAAGACTTGCTAGGGAAGGTAGACAGGCGGTCTCTCTGTGTAATTACAAAGATGTTTTTATCTTCCTCTTGTATCACAGCCCAGGAGTTAAAGTCACTGTTTGAAAAAAAGTCCCTGAAAGAGAAACCTCCAAGTTCTGGAAGGCAGTCAATATTATCTGTACGACTAGAGCAGTGCCCTCTGCAGCTGAATAACCCGTTTAACGAGTATTCCAAGTTTGATGGCAAGGTAAGTAAAAATAAAATTAAATTAATAAATAATTTAATAAATTAATAAATAATTTAATAAATAAATAATTTAATAAAATTAAAATAAAAATTGTCTTTTTAAATAAAACCTCAGTTGAGTGGAATTGTTTTTGTTAGGGTTATTATATTAGATTTAAGATTTCAAAAACAACTCAAAGTAATTATAGAATGTCGTTCACGTGTCTATGACCGAGGATGTAAGAAGGTCTGAATTTGGGCTTAACACTGTTTCCACAGCAGTATGTTTGGGGGATTAAAACAAAAACAGTCTTGAGATATTTGGACGTGTATTTTTTCCCCCTGTTTCATCTTCCAAGTATACTTGAGGATTTGGGTTGGTTGGGTTGTGGTTAATCAAGGCCTGATTGTGTTGGGAAAGCTTTGAAAGTGGTTCCAGGGAGGCAGTTTGCCTTGTTTTGGTCTGGTTCTTTATTATAACTGTAGAAATTGTTGAGGTTAGAGCTTCATTTCAGAATTCTAGGCCGTTGTTTTTATGTCAGTATTTCATTGTAGGGAATCTTGTTTGACACTCGTTATGCAGGATGACTTAATTTTTTTGTTTGTTCTAATAATTTGCAGTTTAAAAATTAAAACGTGTCTATTTTCCTTTTAGAAAAATGGCCACTATTCTAGACGGAGTCTAGTTGCACTTGCAGCACCCTCTCTCCCGACATTCCCTGCCTTCTGTGTCTCTGCGTGGAGCTGAGCTGGGCTTCTTTCAGGAGACAGTAGCAGTTGATTTTTATATTTATTGCCATTATATCTGCTGTCTGGCAGTGGCTTGGGGGTGCTGAGTGATAGCTTGTTGCCTGGAGGGGTTGCGTACAATTTGTCTTATTTTAACACCACTGCAATTAATAAGCATACAGGCTCTTTGCTTATGTTTGCATTTTTTTATATTCAACTTCTGATTATGTGCTGGTTCTGTCAGTTGTCATCTTTGAGCAAGGAGATGTTTTCTCTTCGAAACACTTTTACCTCATGAGGTTCAGCATGTTTCCATATGTTTAAGGAAGCTTATATGGCCATGGGCAAGTGAGATTATTGATGTTGATGGGAAAGGAAAGCCAAGAACTAGAAACAAAATGTGTAAGTTACATAAAGATACTAATATGCTCAGGAGTTGCCCCCCCAAAAATCTGAAAGGACTTTTAGTAAATGAGAGATTGTATTGTAAAGCTTCTCTTTAGCCTGCCCCTACCAGGACTCCTGTTTCTTCTTGTGGAATGTAGCAAAGAGAAGGAAGGGCCCCCTAGGGGACAATAATGTCAGGTCTCTGGAAAATGGAGAGTTGGACTGTAGGATTTGTTTTTTAAATACTACAGTTGATTCATTTAGATATGTTTGTGAGCATTATTATTGGAATTAGGTTACATGGCTGGAATTTATTTGCTTCCGTTGTCTGATACCATCTCATTGTTTGAGGACGTAATTGCTGGAATAATTACTATGTAAAAATACTTTGATGCCAACAAAATAGCACAGGTCTTTTAAAATATTATGTCCTAGAATTCTTATTATACCATTAGATTTTATTTTATAAATTGCTTAGCTTTGGATTTGACAGAAAGTTATAAAGTGTCCTTGGTATGTATCTAACTTTTGAAGTGCCAAGGAGAAGTTAAAAAAAAAAATGTGAAGAAGCCATTTCCTAGGTCACAAAGGAATTATTTTTACTAGATGTGTTTATACTTAAGGCTCTCCATGCTTTTGTGATATCAAATCTATTTGTAATCAGCAAAGGATATGTGCATGGAGCAGTCACCATTACACTTGGATTAAGAAAGATTTATATATCGATAAGTCTATCCCATGATGCGATGCTGTTTTATTATTATCCTCCATATTACAAATGCTAAAATACAATTAAACTCTTGTTCTCATCTATTATTTAATATTGATGCGTTTGGCAGATATGTAATGAAAGTGGCTAATATTTGAAGGATATTGTACTGTACATATTAAATTAGTCTTTATCTTTGTGAAATGCATCAATATGATATTCAATGACATCTCAATGATTAGTAGAGAATTATACTTGAGTCAAGCCTTTTTGTAACCTAGAAATTAAAATGACTATTCAAATAACACCTCAAAATGATCAAATTAGCATTTTGTGATTGCATAATAATGGGATTGTAGTAGTTATAACAGCACCGTGGCTGCCTCTAGAGTTAAGATCATGTCAACCCCTTGATAATAAAGCCTTTTCTGTGAGAGTCGACTTTAATAATTTCCAGATTGATTCTTCCCTTAAATCATTTGACGTTCAGCACTAAATTTTTGTTACTGTTGTAACTTAAAATTATTTTATTTTTATTCAGCTCATATTTAAGAAGTGAAATGAGCGACCTATTTTAATGATTCACCATCTTGTCATTGAACTCCATGCTTTTTGCCTCAAGTGTAAGGGTTTTTCATGACTTTGATAGTCCCTTTTTTTTTTCCTGCAAAGATTTGTTAAAGCCACTAAAATATGTATAGAGTTTTCCCGTACAAATATTCACAATGCTTTTCTTGGGAATAACGCTTGCCTTATTTACATAATTAACTGAGTTGCTTAGGTCTCTTGGGCAAATGATACATAATTGGAGAGAGAAGGGGACAGGGAAGAGTTTGGGGTCTAATTAAATATGCTAAAAAACTACTTAATTATGTATTTCCTCAAGAGACTGACTGCTGTGAAATCCTCAAGATTAAACGTTAGATTTGAAAAAAGGTTTTTGTTTTTGGTATAGCTTTACAATTACATTGTAGGTAAGCCAGCATATCTAGTGTCTTTAATGGTTTGTGCAAACTGGATTGTTGTTGGTTTTAGTGATTCTAAGGGTAAGCATCTTTTAGCTATTGTGCTAAATTAAAGCGAATACTTTCAAATAATTTGTGGTTCCTGTAGCAGGTTAATAATTTCATTTTTAAAAATAATGGTTGATTAATAATTTCTTAGAGGCATACATTTGAGAGTGCTTAGGCATGTGCTTTGTTGTAATTTCAACAATTTTTTGGATTTGGTTTATTATTATGTTTATATTTTCTCTTTGGTAAATTGGCGATGCTATCTGTGACCTGTTTTAGATTCATTGATTATTAGTAACTCTCTTTACTGATCATTTGAAAAAAGTCCCAAATAGATTGCAAGTGGTTTTAGGGAACGTTTGGTCGCACAAGGCAAAACCAGGCTCAGCCATCTGCCTGCATTTTTTGGGCGTGTTGAAAACAGGACCTCAAATAGCCTAATTAACAAAATCTCTGTTCTAGAGATTGAGATAATCAGAAAACTTGTGACAGTCCTTCTGATTTCACTGTATATGGGAATTGCTGGGTGTGACAAGGAGTTGCTTTGAGGTGATGAGGGAGTGGGCTCTACTGGTAAGTGAACACTCATTCAGCACTTAAATATAAGTATCCCCGAATGTGTGGATTTCTGCCCAGTCTTTCTACCTGTTTCAAGTGAGGTCATGTTTTTGCAAGTATCTAACCCTTTCCATTCCATGCCTTATCACTTAAAACTTGAGAAACTTGCTAGTACATCACCACTCTTCTGGTTAAACTGAGTTTGCAAATATTATCATCGTTAGTAGACCGTTCGAATTTTTTCTTTATTTATTTCAAAAAAGATTTTATTTATTTACTTGAGAGAGAGAGCAGGTGAGAGAGAGAGCACCAGTGTAGGAGCAGAGGGAGAAGCAGACTCCCTGCTGAGCAGGGAGCCCAACTCGGGGCTCAATCCCAGGACCCTGGGATCATGACCTGAGCCGAAGGCAGACACTTAACCAACTGGGACACCCAGGCGCCCCTTATTTTATTTTTTTAAGTAGGCTCCACACCCAGCTTAGAGCCTGGTGCAGGGCTTGAACTCACAACCCTGAGATCAAGACCTGAGCTGAGATCAAGAGTCAGCAGCCTAACTGACTGAGCCATCCAGGCACCCCCATTAGAATTTTAAATACCCATTTCCTGTCAGTAGAGTTACTAACAAAGAAATGATATTGATTATCCATTGTGACATCTTGGTCAGGTTTTCCATCTCCAAACCTCAGTTTCTTTACCTATTAAAGAAATGAGAGTTCCCTTCTCACAAGGCTGATGAGACCATCAAATAGGATAATAGTAGGATAGAGCACCTAGCACAATGAGAAGCAGTGTAATTTACTTTGTGACCTATTTTGTATTAAGACCTGAGTTTGAATCCTGGCTCTACCACTTAACAGTGTGACCTCAGGCTAGTTACTTACCCTCATGAAGCTCCAGTCCTCATATGTGGGTTGAGATGATGATAATATATCTTTCTCATGAGGATTAATTGATTTAAGGTCTGTTTACCAAGACATGTAGCACATCATAGGAAGCACTCAACAAATATCCCACTTCTGCCCCTCTCTGTAAAGGATGGGGACCAGTGACGTCCCTTCTATGTTCTTCATTAGATTATTGAGTGAGAGGAAATGTGTTCTTGAAACAACAAGTTTAGAATAGCATCGTTAAACAAGATGTGCAGCAGACTGGGTGAAGGTCTCTGAAGTCCAGCGAGTTCAGTGAGGTTTTGGCCTTTAACTTTAAATAGGAAGATTGAGTCAAGTAATTACTCCTTTTTTTTTTTTTTAAACATCATAGGAGAAGGTAGTTCAGTATTAGTTATTGTTTGGCAGTTTACTAAAATGTTAAATATTTATTTGACTCAGCTAAATTCTACTCTAAATATAAGGAGAATGTTTGCCTTAACAAGTGCTTAAAAAAGCAGAACCTGTTCTTGTTCATATAGACAACTGTGACTTTGATTGTGTTAACTTATTAGAAAGTAACCATTTCTCTGTTAGAAACTGTTTTAACCGAAGCTGCAGAGAGCATGGGGGAAGGGATAATTCATGAGTGCTAATTGCTTGGCTGTTAATTTTCATAAGTGTTGATAGAAGCAGTTCCTTAAATTAAACTTTGTTTAAAATGTATCAGGGGAAATATTCCACAATGTCGAGCCTGAAGTGAAAATTAATATGAATGCTGTGGCAATTAACACATACTGGTTAATAGCTTTTAGCAGCATTTTGGGATGATAGTCCTTAAATACATTTTTGCATGCTGCTCTTGTTTCAGCATTGTTCCAGTCTATGTCTGGATAATTATGAACAAATGTTTTCTACAATCATTGGCATTAAATAGCTCTCTTCAAAGAAAAGTCACTTAAAACTTCACAGAAAGACATTGAAGCCTCTGAGAAATGTGGCAAACTCAGTAAAGGTCAGCGAATTGAAATTGTGTTTAAAAAAATTGCCTCAAGAGGAAAATGCTCCTCATTTGAACTTGGAATATTTGCTATTATAATGGGAATGGTCCGCTCTAATATGTTAAGTGACTTTAGTTCAGGGTCTCTTTCCAAAAAATTATAATCTGGACTTTATTGCTGGTTATGTTTCTAGACAGCAGCTTTTGCTTAGGGCTGCCTGAGCTGAGGTGTGGTCTTGAGCCTAAGAGCCTTCTGGCTTTTGAGTTTCTTTCTTTCTTTTCCACCCCTTAAGTTGACCAGCCCCCACCCTTCAATAAAATTGCTCCGAGGTTCACTTGTTTAGTGCCCATCCAGAGACAATCTAAAAGTGTTTTGAATTAGGGCATTTTGAATTAGGTTCTATATATGTCCTGCTCTTCCATTTGCTTCTTTTTACATACCTTTTTTTTTTTTTAAGATTTTGTTTATTTATCTGAGAGAGAGCAAGAGAGCATAAGGGGGAGCAGCAGGCTCCCTGCTAGAGGGGAGCCCAACGCGGGGCTTGATCCCAGGACACTGGGATCTTGACCTGAGCCAAAGGCAGACACTTAACCCACTGAGCTACCCAGGCTCCCCTTTACGTACCTTTTTTAAAAAAGGAGAGTAAGTCCCAACATCATTTTAGCAGTTATTCCCTCGGCATCTTATCTGTGACTGTATTTTGTTAGTCTTCTTTTTCACATACCAGTTTTTATTAGTCTGTTCTATTTCTTTTTTTTTAAGATTTTATTTATTTATTTATTTATTTATTTTTATTTATTTGAGAGAGAGAGAGAGAGAAAAGGGAGAGCGAGCACGAGCAGCGGGGAGAGGGAGAAGCATACTCCCTGCTGAGCAGGGAGTCTCATGTGGGACTCAATCCCAGGACCCTGGGATCATGACCCGAGCTGAATGCAGATGCTCAACCCACTAAGCATTCCCAGGTGCCCAGTCTGTTCTATTTCTAAGGGAAGATATTAGATATTTGCTATCTCTTTACTATGGTATACTAATAGAAGTACCAAATTCATTATTTTAAAAACATCTTTTAATGAGATTATTTTCCCCTTACCATTGTATTCGTGTATTTCTCTTCTTGCTTGACATTGTACTGAAAATCCCAAGGAGAGATTTGGGGATTTCTTTCTGGGTGGTATTCAAAATGAATTAAACAGGAATCTTGCAATGGAAGACAGTGTTTTCAGCATTTGACTCCGCAGTTAAATTCTGAAGACTGAGTTCTTAAAACTAGCTTACTCCATTTGAGCTCCTTCTGTCCAGACCTTGTTTCTGCCAGTCTGTAGGGGCTTCCTCTGATTTGGAACAATCTTCTAGAAATTCCTGTCAGAGGTAGAATTGATCATTAGTTTTAGAGGCTTTTCAAAGGAAGGCAGAATTTTGCAGTAGGAAGAACATATTTGTCGGGCTTGAATTAGAATTCCAACTTTGCCGTTTACTTGCTGGGTGATATCAGGCAAATCACTTTACCTTTTTTTTAAGATTTATTTATTTATGAGAGAGAGAGCACAAGCAAGAGGGGCAGAGGGAGAGAGAATCCCAAGCTGACTCCACACTGAGCACGGAGCCCGACATGGGACTCAATCCAAAGACCCTGAGATCATAACCTGAGCCAAAACCAAGAGTTCGTTGCCCAACTGACTGTGCCACCCAGGCGCCCCTCACTTTACCTCTTTGAGCCTGTTTTCGTATGTATAAAATTAAGTTAATGTTATCTTTAAATGTTGTCACTAGGATTTCATGAAAATGGGAAATGCATACATAACAAAGTGCCTGGTGCATGGTCAGTGCTGAGAGGTTTATTAGTTTCCTTTCATTTTACCACAGTTCCATTCATTTGCTTCATATTTAGTGAGGGCCTACTATGTACCAGACACTGTTAAGTAGAATCTGGATTCAGTGGTGAGCAAAAACATAACCTGGTTTCTGACCTCATGGAACTTTTTCTCTTGGCTGGAAGATGTTATGTAAACAGTCACCCAACTGAATGCAAAATTGCCATCATAGTATAATCACAACTAATTAATTACTAAGTACCAGGGAGAGATAGTTGGGGCCTTCAGAGTGTTATCATAGGGGCATCTGACCTACTCTAAGGGGTCAGGGATGGTATCCCTGTGAAGGTGACTCTTGATTTGAGAGCTGAAGGATGAGTAAGAGCTAAGTAGGTGAAGGGGGAGGAGAAAGGATGAACAGAGGGCCTGAGGCAAGGGGTAGCTTGGCAGTTTTGAGGAACCGGAAGAAGGGTGTGTCATTGGGGACCCAACGGTGAGGTACAGTATGGTACAAGGAAAAGCTGCAGGGGCAGGCCATGTAGGTCTGGTGGAATTGTCCTCTTTAAGAATATTGGCAAGCCTTTAACAAGTTTAAATGAGGAGGTAAGGTAATCAAATTTGTGTTTTGAAAAGATCTGAAGGGAATACACCTGAGAAGGGTTTATGAGGCCAGAGAGACCAATCAAGAAACTTCTTGCAGTGGTCCAGTTGGGAGAGATGGTAACGGGCTTACTTACTGGTGATGTAGAAGGAATGGATGAATTCAAGAGGTATTTAGTAAGTAAAAGTGGTAGGACTTGATGATGGATTGCATGTTAAGGAATAGGGAGAGAGGGGTTTCAAGGACGATATCCTGATCTGATTCTGGCTTGTAGAACTGAATGGATGATGATTTCATTCGTGAATTAGGAAGCACAGAGGGGCGCCTCAGTAGTTCAGTTGGTTAAATGTCCGACTCTTGATCTCAACTCAGGTCTCAATCTCAGGGTCGTGAGTTGCAACCCTGTGTTGGGCTCCATAACTGGGTATGGAGCCTACTTAAAAAAAAAAAAAAAAAAAAAAAGGAGGCACTGAAAGCGGGCCAAGGATGAGGCAAGGTGTTACCTTCGTGAGCTAGTTTGGGCCTGGTGACTGCAGATCACAGCTTCTTACCATGTCCTTGAAGACACGACACAGTTTTGGTGGGGTGGGGGGTGTGCTGCATACCCTGCTTGTTTGGCTTGTATTTGGGGCATCTGAAGCTGGGGTCTCTGAGGCGAGAGTGGGCTGGGAGCCAGGAGCCTCTTCTTTGTTCCCACTTCACAGACAGCTTTGGAACTCTGGCTAAGGAATTGCCCTGGAAGTTGGTCACCTCTTCTCTGAAATGGGTTGTACTCTGAGATGCCCAACCCAGCTCACCAGGCTTTTAAGAGGAGAAAATGAGAGAGTGATTTTAGATGAGGCAGATGTCAGATGTCATTTAAGAAAATATATTGATTGTAATTCTTGGAGGTTAGAGGACTAAGAGGTAAAACATGGACATATTTTTATTATAACAGGATTACTGTTGTAGTACTATCTTCTTCCTAATTAATTACCAGATTAGTAGATGAAATCTGGCTGGAATGTATATCAAGCACTGAGGTTCCAGGAAAAGCCTAGGAGACAGTCCTTGTAGGTGTGGCATGTTGCAATGCTCGGCATGGTGGGATTTTATACTGAGTGTCCTCATATGGGGCACCTTGCTCCATATAATTTGCAGTAAAGAGATTTCCTTGTCCCTCAAAGTACTAGGCCCTGATTTCACTGTCTTGAAGAGAACTATGCAGAGAAATCAAATGACAGCCTAGGATCACTCAGCTGGGCATAGAATCTAAGTGTTCTTATTCTCAGAGATTTTTATTTTCATTCTTAATGACATTCCTATTTACATAATGGAAACTCGAGTTCTAGAAAACCACATGGTAGAAAGAACACGGGTGTGGAATCAAAAGATGTGGGCTTTAGCCCTAGTCATGCCATGGGGCCTGGGACAAGTCACCTCCCATCTCTAAGCCTCAGTTTCTGCCTGTTGAGAATGAGGAACTTAAGTTGGATGACCTCTTGGATTCCTTTTGGCTTTAAGGTTCCGTCGTTTTGTGATTGGGGAGGTGATTGTCATCAGTGACATGTAAGTTATACATGGGGAAAACCTGAACTCATGAAGTTTTGATCTTTTACCTGTATGTTGGTACTTTCCTCTTATAATTGGTTATAACAAAGCTGTGATGTAGTGAGTGTTACCTCCGTTTTACAGCTGAGGACACCGAGGCTCAGAAAGAGAAAGTGATGTGCTCATGGATACCCCACTAGTATGTGGCAGAGTGGGAGTTCAACTCCCTTTTCCTTATTCCAGTACCACAGCTGTTTTTCCTACACTCTTTTACGCTTTTATGGAGGAAACAAAAAACACTGTTAATAATAGAAAAAAATTTAAATTTAAAAGCAAAATGATTTTCCCTTTACCAGTGCACTTGAAATCTGACAGACTGTTTTGGATCTTATTGTCAGTTGTGTCTGTTGGGTAAGTTACTGCATCTTGTAAGCCTCAATTTTCTTACATGTAAAAAAAGAAATGAGATACTGGGGCTGGGGAACGATGCAGTGCTTTATATGTAGAATGTAGTGTATGTCCCACAAATGCTTTTTTATTTCCACTGCCCTTCCTGGTGTGCAGAGTGGATTCATTTGTCTATCCAGCCAAGAAATTATTTACTAAGCATCTGTACTCTACTGGTTCATGTCAAATGTTTATTACATACAGACTCTGTGCTATGCACTGATAAA